>NW_005871426.1:579132-707180 GCF_000147115.1 Myotis lucifugus | reverse complement strand
GGACCCTAACAGATGGGCTGTATTTTATGGACCTTACAGAAGGGCCCGGTGTATGGTGGGGTTCTCCAAAACATTCGTTTTCCAAAGAATAAATAAATGAGCACGCAGGAACGCCAGGTAGAGAGGGGAACAGGTCTGCCAAAAGGTGTGTTCTATACACTGTTCTATAGCCTGTGAGAGGCCTTGAACGTCAGCCCAGAGGTGTGTTCTATACACTGTTCTATAGCCTGTGAGAGGCCTTGAACGTCAGGCCAGAGGTGTGTTCTATACACTGTTCTATAGCCTGTGAGAGGCCTTGAACATCAGGCCAGAGGTGTGTTCTATACACTGTTCTATAGCCTGTGAGAGGCCCTTGAACATCAGGCCAGAGGTGTGTTCTATACACTGTTCTATAGCCTGTGAGAGGCCTTGAACATCAGGCCAGAGGTGTGTTCTATAGACTGTTCTATAGCCTGTGAGAGGCCTTGAACGTTAGGCCAGAGGTGTGTTCTATACACTGTTCTATAGCCTGTGAGAGGCCTTGAACGTCAGGCCAGAGGTGTGTTCTATACACTGCAGGACAGGGTTGGTTGGTAGATGCCCCTGTGCATGCTGACATGCTGACTGATGGTGGCACTCCTGGGTCTAGCCAGAAGGAGGGCTTTGAGTTCTTGTGGACATAAGGCAGGGGAATGGAGCAGGATGTGGCAGCCCAGTTGCTTTGAGTTGCTCTCTAGTGTATTGGAAATGGCGAGTAAAGGAATCCGGTCTTTGTGTTAAACCATTTCCCCAAAATACCAGTCTGCCTTCACAGATCCCCAAAATGGACACACACAGGCTGGCCAGGGGTCTTTGGGTTGAGGGGTGGGAGGACCTGGAATGCGTGTCAGGGCAGTGGAGCTGCGAGATGCTCCCAGCAGTCAGGTCCCTCCATGGGTCGCACCACACTCAGCTATTCACTGACAACTCTGTCGTGGCTGGATCTCGATACCGATTGCTGAGTGGGGTACGGAAAGTGCTCCCTTTCTTCCTAGAGCTTGCAGCCTTGTTGAAAAAATAACAGCCAAAACAAACAAAACAAAACAGACTAAAACCCCAGGAGTATATTTGCAGTATCGCTCCAGGACTGAGAGCACGGGTGTTGGAGCCTGAGTGCCTAGGTTTGAAGGCGGGGGTAGGTGGGTGGGTGGGAAGAGATTAACCAAAGAACTTATATGCATACATGCATAACCCATGGGCACAGACCATAGTGTGGTGAAGGCTTGGGGTGGGGGGAGGGGACAGGCTAGAAGGAGTCAGTGGGGGGGAAAGGGTACATCTGTATTAATTTCAACAATAAAGAGAAATTTTTAAAAAATCCTTGCTCTTTTACTTATCAGCTGCGTGACCTGGGGCCAGTGCTTAATGACAACCTCTCTCGGTTTGGTCATCTGGTGATAGTATCACCTATCTACGTCATAGAGCTGTTGTGAGGATTAAATGAGTCAATATATGCACACCTAAAGTGCTGAGAGTGGAGTTTGGCACCAGTAAGTGCTATAATTACTTGGGAGGTAGAGTCCCTAAGCCTCAGTTTCCTCTTCATAATGAGAACTTCGCAGGATTAAGAAGGTGGTGAGACATGCCTGCAATGCATCTAGCACAGAGCCTGGCAGATGCTCAGGATAATAACCATTGTCATTCTTATCACTTGGTCCTGCCCCTTGGTGTAATTCCCTCTGTGAACTCTTCTCCCTCCTCCCGAGCAAGAGCTTGAAGTCTCTGGCTTGTGCATAACTAAGGTAATGCATGAGCTCAGCAGGGGCTTCCTGATGGCTAATCCACAGTAACCAGCTTTCTCCGTCTTTTCCCCCCACATGAGAAGAACTAGCAGGGCCAGGACCTTGTGGTGTCCTTTGAGAGGAATGTCACCCCAGGGGTTGGGGGAAGTTGTGTGTGTGTATGTGTGTGTGTGTGTTTCACCGTGGAGTTGTGTTGTGGAGTTGTGTTGTGAAGTTGTGTTGTGGAGTTGTGTTGCTCGGTGCATGACTTCTCCAGGCTCATGTGCTTCATCCAAGACATGAGTGGGGACAGGTAAGAGGACGGAGGCTCCATCAGGTTCTCAGCAGGTTCCTTGGTGTTGAAAGAGTTTAAACCCACACTATCAGCCAGTCATAATTAGGAAGAAGTGGGACAGCACCTGGGACAGGGTGGGGAGGACACCTCTTTCCTCCCCCACTAGGCAGTGGCAGGCAGAGGCAAAGGGGAGGAACTGTGGGTGGGTAAAAGGTTTTTGCACAGTGAGTGCTGGTGGTCTTCTGATCTCTAGGGGGCCTTTGAACTTCTGGAGCTGGTTTGGAGGCATGGAGGATCCTTTTTGTCTAAGGTTGTGTCATGGTTTTGAGTTTGGGCCTTAGGAACAGACCTGGGTTTCATTCGGGAACTCCTTGACTTGCTGGCTGAGAACCTTGAGCAAGCGCTGTTTCTCATAGGTAAAATACCAACTGATTACACTGGGTTTATGCATATTAAGTGCTTAGCATAGTTCGTGGCAAAAAGTATATGAAAACTTACCCACCACTATTGGTGGTGGTAGCAGCAGTAATCACCAGCAGTAATCAGGTGCCAAGAAGATAGAAAGGGAAGCAGGCGGCTTCTCCAGGGGCAGAGATAACATTGCCCTCTAGATTGTGAAGGACGCTTCTCGGTAAGACCTTCTCCAGTTCAGTCCTGGAGGAAAGGCAGGAAGGTTGGGGTGAGGGTTGTGTGATTTTCCGGTGCCTTCCTGTGGGGGTCTCTTTAGACCTGAGACCCAGTGGAATCGGGCGGGGGAGGGAAGAGCTGCCGGGAGGGAGAGGTTTTGTAGTTGGTGGTAGTTGTTCAGAGGGAGGTTTTGTTTATTGCTCTCCTCCCACCGTTTACTGTGCACTTTGTGCTTTGGATAGGATGGCGCTGTGAAGTCAAAGGCCGGTAATGTTATAAGCACATACTCTAGCTTTTCAGAAGGGATTAGGAAGCAGTAACAGCTTTCGCTGAGTAATATTTTTGCTTCGTGGTGAAACCTCTCTTTCAGCAGTATTGTTCTATAATCTTAACAGTGACTGCTTTTTTTTTTTTTTCCTCCTGACAGGAGACATTAAATAAGTGAAGCATCTGCTCTTTATGTGCTTTTCTCAGGCTTTTTTTATGAATAAAGTAGCACTTGTCTTTAAGCACCTTTGATAGGAATTTAGATAACAAACCATGAAAAGAGATCATTCTCATCCCTAAGTCCCTGTGGCCTTGACAGTGAACCCATGATAGAAGGGCTAGACGCCCAGACCATGGGGTTGATTTAGAGACATTTTCCTGGTTATATAAATTCTGTACTTCTGGCCCTGAAATAGGAAGAGCCCACCTTAAGCTTTGGGGGTCTCCTTACTACTTCTAAGTCATTCTTAAAGACTTAAAAAAATTTTTTTAACATGACCAATTTTTAAATATTATATTGGTTTAAACTTTTGGCTCTTTCTGAGAGAAGATTGCTTCCTCTGGTTTGGTCATAGATGACAGATGGCTACAGGGAAACCTTCTTCTAGGTAGAGAGGAGGGGGGAGGGGAGGAGGGGAGGGTATAGAAATTGGATGGGGTGGGGGGTGGGGTACAAGTAGGAGTGGGAATCATTGTCATACAAAGAGTGAGAAAGGAATGAAGAGGAGGGAACAGAGGGAAGAGCAGGTTTGAAGACAAAGGGAGAAAGAGGGCAGAAGGGTGAAAATAGGGAACGAGGAACAACTAGAGAAGATAGAGTGTTAGGCAGGGATGGCCAGAGATGGGGCTGAGACAAAAAGGTGGAAGCGGATGAATGGGGAGTGTGGGGAGGGTGCATTCGATCTGGGGGAGACAAGTGCCTGAGGGATGCCTCTGTGGCTGTGAGACTTTCAAGGGAATTAGAACATTTTGGGTGTCCAGGGTGACATCTGGAACCTGGTTGAGCTGGGGAGCACTTGGGCATTTGTGTGTCTAATGGGATCACCCGAACTTTCGTGCTTCGGAGTGAGGAGGGAACAGTAGAAGGCAGCTTCGCCTGTCCTTGTATGTTAATTTTTCATTGTCTAGTGACTAAGGGCTATCTTTGTTGGCTCACCTGGTTCTACCTTTCCACCTCCTTTCTTGAAGAGCGCTTCTCTGTAACTCAGTGACTCGTTTCACTTTAAGAAGAAGGAAATGCTCTGTTAGACTTTCTCAAACTCTGCACTCCTTTCTTCCTTTTTTCTCCCCCATTGCCACCAAGGATCATTGTCTTCCTGCTCAAGGATCCCTTGCAAAAAGGCTGTGTTTGTTAGTTAATTGATTAGAATACATAAAATAATCGTGAACTTCAGAATCATCCTTTATTCCTTTTCTTGGGTAGAGGTTTGTTGGGTTTTTAAAGCATATATAAGTGCCCAAACCCATTTATTTTAGACATTTTAATAGCAGCCTTTCTAAAATACATTAAAGTGTACTGCTTTCTTAAACTAAATCTGTGAGACTCAGTTTATCATCATGGATATCAATATTTTTTGTCCTCTTCTGGTTTTGAGAAGACAGAGACTGAGGTAGTTAGGACTGTGGAGATATATACAGGGCTAGGCAAAAGTAAGTTTACAGTTGTTAGTATGGAAAATAATACAGTAATTAATAAATAATCATGCAAGAATAAACTCTGTTTTATGTACACACGGCTGTAAACCTACTTTTGCCCCTCCCTGTATATGTGCAGGCCGCCTGGGTGTAGTGGTGAGCAAGACCGACTCCTCCCTGCACTGTTGATGCAGACCTGAATGGTGATGCAGACCTCACTTACGCATCCATTCGGTCAGTTACACCTCTGCCCTGCAGACACCAAGTTCCTCCATCCATATGCAGTTTTGGGTTTGATTTGGGGGGGAGAAAGAGGGTCAAGAGAAGGGCACACAGTGATTTAACTGAAAATAGGATAGTGTGTTGATCTAGGATTTTTCTACTCTCTAAATGATTGTTTTGTCATCTTTAAAAAATACACTTTTTTTCTTGGAGAAGACATTAAATATATTTTCTTGTGGTTTTCTCGGGCTTTTTTAATGAATAAAGTAGCACTTGTCTTCAAGCATCTTTAGATAATAAACGCATGGGAAGTGTGGTGCTATGCCTACAATGAGTACCTCCTGACACCCCTCACCCTGCCGGAGTTTCGTCCACTTTTTTCTTGTCAGCATTTCTCTTTCAGAGTTGTTTCCAGGGGCCCAGTCCTTTCTAGCATAGGAAACGTGCCAGTGGCTGCTGAAGACACAGTGCCTACGGTTGGACACTGCTTATGGGATTACTATTTATTCCTAGTTATTGCTGTCCTTCCTGGTACAGGAAACGTGTCAGTGGGCTGCTGAAGAGACTGTGTCTAAGGATGGATACTGCTTACAGCATTACTATTTATTACTCATCTGATAGTATGTAAAAAGTTTTGTCCTTAAGCTGATGTGGCTCAGTGGTTGAGTGTCAGCCTATGAACTAGGAGCTCTCGGTTCAATTCCTGGTCAGAGAACATGCCCTGATTGTGTGCAGGAGGCAGCCAGTAAATGATTTCTCTCTCTCTCTCTCTCTCTCTCTCTCTCTCTCTCTCTCTCTCTCTCTCATCTCTCTTCTCTGAAATCAATAAAAATATATTTTAATAAAAGTTTTGTCCTTATAAAAAATATTTGGTAGAGGAGATCAGAAAAGAAAGCTGATTTTGTTTGCCAAACAAAGCACATGTCTCATTTCGAGGTGTCTTCAGGAGCAGACCCTCCCCAGGTACTGACTGCTGGGCCTCTCCCACCATTGTCAAAGGGCTGGCTTTTGCACACTGTGTCCTCCCATTTTCTCTTTCATCAGTATCTTAAGTGTGAGAATCTATGAACATTTTGTAATTCAAACTACCTCATTGATAAGTATGAGAATGTGGTCAGAGAGGGTTGAAAATATTTGCTTAGCTTATGCATAAAATTACTGTTTGAGCCCCTTAAAACTTAAGAAAAAAAGGCTAACAGAAGAATAGAGTATATATTTTAACAGTTACCAAGATTTTGCTTCATTTACTTTATCTATACTTTTGATTTTTTTTTCTTTAGAACTTTAGCAATTCCTAGGCATGTTATTTCACCTCTACACACTTCCGAGTGCCCCTTGCAAAGCTGTAGACATTCTTACATAACCACCGCCCCATTATGACAGCTGTATCACCACAGTGTGTTGGTATCATCTAACGCCCAGTTTATAGTAAAAAAAAAAAAATTCTAATTGTGTAAAAAAAAACTGTGTTCTTTTAAAACAGTTGTTTTGTTAAAATCAG
Source organism: Myotis lucifugus (assembly GCF_000147115.1). NCBI lineage: Eukaryota > Metazoa > Chordata > Mammalia > Chiroptera > Vespertilionidae > Myotis > Myotis lucifugus. Next base: position 700,894 of record NW_005871426.1, on the reverse strand, counting down.
AATCTGAACATGTGGTCCACACATGGATTTTGGATGTTACGTCTTTTAATCAAGAGCAGTCCCTAGCTCCCCTCCTCCGTCCTTTTTTCATGCTGTTGACTTGTTGCAGAAACTGGGATCCGTTTCCGCAGATCGTCCCACATTCTGGATATATCTGTTTTCTTGTGGTGTCATTATCTTGTTCCTTTATCGCCTAAGTTTCCCAAACTGGGAATCAGCTCAAGAGGCGTGATTAGATTTAGGTTCAGCCTTTTTAGTTTCGCAGGGCCGCGTACTTCACATTGCTTCACACCAGGGGAAGCCTCCTTTCTTTAATTAAACTTTTTATTAGCGAGCACTGAGTTTGGATAAGACACAATACTAGGCACTCTGGGGACTACAGAGGCGAACCCAGCGTGGTCCCAGCTGCCTTCCATTTCTTTTGGTCAGCAGACTGTGGCCAGCAGTGAGACGGAGGATAAGGAACGTAAAGCCAGGGACCAGGAAGTCAAGAGTTAGCCAGTCAGTAAATACCTGGTATCAAGAGACATCACCCAGGAAGCCTTTGAAATGTTAGCACTCTAAAAAAGTTAGTAAGAAATATCATACTTTCTCCTATGCAGCAGCAACTATGCTTTGCCTCAACCAGCCCATATCATTCTTTCTGGAGCAACTCTTCGCTCTCCACTGACCCCCAGTGCATTATATTATCCGAGGTAGGGTACTATTGCTTTCCGTGCCTTTTTTATTCCACCTGGGTCAGGGTAGGACCTGCAGACATTCCTGTAACTTCCCATATCCAGTCACTGAGGCACACAAAAGGCAAGTGAAGTTCATGGTAGAAGAGAACGCTCGCACCATGTCTGAACTGGTGATTCACTGGTGCCAGGGGCTCTGTTTCTCCATCTTCTCCTGCCTGACCCGTGTAAGGTTAGGGCACGGAAACAGTGCAGTGTGAAGACTTCAGCTGTCTGGTGTACACCCGAGTATTTCTTTTCCTTCTTTTGGAGGCATGTTATTGGAGAGGTTTACACTTTATCAAGAATAAAGTTGAAACTTTAAAATTGTGTGTGTGGCCTTTATAAAACTATTTCAGAAACCTATGAAATAATGTTACCATATTACAGTGATTTTTTTAAACATAAATGTCTCTTCTCTACCCAATCTCCACCCCTTGCAAATTTTATTTTCCCACAAGAAAATAAAATTTTAGCTAGAGGATGTCCTCTTACGTTGAGGCTTCATAATTCAAGAACGTAAGCAAAAGTGGAAATTCCTCTGTATATTCAAAATAAAAGGCTCTCTGAGGAATATCTTGCTCACTGCTGCCTTTCAGCATCTAGTACAGTGCTGGTTACTCTGCTCAGTTTTGAATAAATAAAATGAGATGTTGGGGCAGTCGTATTCACTCTCATGAAGGAATTGCAAGTAAACAATATGGTCATAAGTGAGAAATCCACCTTGGATGAGGATCAGGCACTAGGGGGTGAGGCTGGGGAGTGGGGGGGTGGCAAATAGAAGAGAAGGGTTTATCTTATCTGCTGATGGTTTTCAAGTGGTATGTTTATAAAATCCATAGCATTTAAGATATACAGCCCAAGCTTTGCACAATGGCAGTATCGTGGCCAATGAGGTTTATCCGAGGTGCGATTATTGCTAATTTTATATATATATATAATTTTATATAAAATTTAAAAAGCTGCTGAGTAATTCTGGATTTTGTTCTTAAAAGAAAAATGGCATTTCTTCCTTCAAAGCCAAGTTCTATTATAAACGACCGAAAGTTGTTTTGGACCAAGCTTTGATGCGTTTACTGCATGAAGGTCAAATGCTTAGGTCCTTACAATTCTGTGCCCCCCTTTGTGCATGCAATACAATGAGCTCTTTGATACTATGACACCACCCTCAAGATAAAGGAAGGTCACGTGTGTGTGGCATTAAGAGCATGATCTCCTCTTTTCTGGTTCCCTGTTAGAAGTGGCTATTGAGGGTCAAGTTGAGGGGGGAGAAGCTGGAGTAATAAATGAATGGCTTTTGTCTACCTATGTACTATTTGTTACTTTTCTTACACAATTTGAATGTGACCTCTTAAAAGGAAAAGCTGAATGTCATAGAGCTAAGAACCAGCTGCCCAGAGCAGTTCACATACAGCCTTCAGTCTGGCTCCATTACTTGGACTTTATCACATACTTGCTAGTAGAGTTTTGATTGCCTCCAAACATTCATCAAGTATATGACTTCTTTGCATTCCCCCGGGAACTGGTCCTTTTGCTAAGGAGGCAGAGCGGGTTGTTGTATGTGGGCCCTGGAGCTAGTCCACTGGTGTTCAATATGTAGATATTAGAAGATTGGTCCTGAGGCCGGATGATGAGTATATGGGGATTTATAATACACTCGACTTTTGCATATGTTGGAAACTCCACACGGAAGTTTTTTGTTTTGTTTTTTTAAATGAGCAAAAAATGCAATTTGCTTCACTGTAGACAGTTTGGTGCCATTTATATAGTTTTAAAACATTCAAAGATTATTACATATTTGTGTGTGTGTGTGTGTGTGTATATATATATATATATCCTTATGTAGTAAAATTTTTATAGAAGTAATAAATACTAACTTTAAGGTAGTGGTTACCTATGAGGAGGGTGAGAGAGAAATGGAATGAGCAGGGGATACACAGGGTATTTCACCTGTATCTGTAGCATTTTATTTCTTTCAAAAAAAAGTTATTTGAAGCAACTATGGCAGGATATTAAGATTTGTTAAAATCAAGCAGTGGGTGTTATATTGTGTATAATTTAGTTTTTGTTTGCTTAAAATATATCACAATAGAGCAAGAAGTGTTCTTACACATGTCAGGAGCCGAGCTGCAGAAGGCGAGAGGGGGCCTTCCCTTCCTGTTAGAGATATGCGTCCTGTCATTCACATGGCGGTGGGGGTGGGTGGGGGGTGGAAACCAGTGGCTGGCCACTCGCACAGCTGCATGATGGGAGGGAAGCCCTGGTGGTCAGGAGAGATGGAAGCAAGGAGGTCAGATTAAGGCAGTTGGCTATGGCACTGTTCTCTGGAACATGCTGACCTATTGCCTCATTAGAAAGTTTGGGCTAAGTCCTGGGGGATGAATCAGTTACAATGACTTGAGTGTTTGCAGGCAACAAGAAAAAGAGAGATTTTGAAAAAGCATCGCTTTTGTGTATAATTTAATAACTGGTTCCCTTGGTAAGACTTCTCAGAAAAAAAGAAAGCTATTGCTCCTCCTGATTGGTTGTCTGTGGTAATCTTGTCAGCCTTGGGAGGCAAGCCCTCAGTTTGGGGAGTGAGAAGACCCATTGTTCTGAGGCCTGGGTTCACGGCCTGCTTCCAGAATGTGACGAGCACCTCCCTGCCTCCCCTCCTGTGTCTGGGGAGGAAGACTCCGAGAGGGCACTGGTCCGAGTGCCCCAGGTTCTGTTCTGTGTGTGACTTGGAGTATTTACAGATAGTGGAGGTAGTGAGCACGTTCAGTGTGCACGTGAATGTTAACTTGGGGAATACAGACGTAAGATGTTCGCTTCTTTGAAGATTTTATTCACTGAACCTCTCATCAGATCACTGTTTCCCAGGCTCCAGAGAACTCATTTAACAGAGGGGAAAGGATAAACCCAACGTGCCTTACAAGCTCAATACAGAGCAAACCCTGTGTGGAGCCCACATGGAGCTGGGGGTAGGGAATGCATGGGGTTGGAGACCAAGCATTGCAGAGACCCTGCTTTGAGCACTTGTGTGCTGGTGTCCTCAAGTTTGAGGAAGGAGGAGCCTGGAAGTCCAGCCTTCAACACCATGCTTCCCAGGAAATGGCCTCCTCCTTTCATGGAGATGGAGGCCTCTAGAGTGTGTGTATTCAGAAGTTTGTGAGGAAGAGGTTTGGAGTGAACTCACCACTCACAGAGACCTCCCTTTGGCTTGTGCCAGGTGAGAAATCACAGGAAGCTAAGACCGCCCAAGCAGGCAGCCCCCAGCCCGAGCACTGTTCTTGGGGAGGACTGACGTCTGTTCCAGGCTTCAGTGACTCCCTGGGAGGGTTGGAGAGGCTACAGGAGGACCAGGGCCGTGGCAGCTCTGCAGCTTCCTCCCAGGCAGTCCCACTGAACTGCCCTGTCGCAGCTGTTCTGACTGAGCAGCCCTGGGATGGACGGGAGATCTCAGGCACGCAGGAATGAGGGGGGAGGTTCAGACCTCTGGGTGCGGGGCGAGTCCTGCTACAGTGCGTTGCCCTTCTAGTTTACAGCGTTATGTCTTCCTGTAATAAAAGTTTTTTTCCCCAAAGCTGGCAAAAAATAAAATAATTTGAGGTATTAAAAGAACACATGTAACTGAGGAGTTATTTTTCTGTCGCCTATTTTTGTCTCTCCTAATTGTTTGGCTAGTTTAGCACCACTTGAAAAAATGACATTTAAGTAGGATGAGTTCCCCGTGAGTGTGTCCATCAGTAGCTTCTCGTGGTGCTGCTGGGTCCAGTGACACAGTAGAACGCCAAGTTAGAACGCCAGAAACCGGCCCGGCAATGAGGCTTTGTCCTGCAGTCCTGCTTCACTTGTACCTTGTGACGGATTTTAAAATGTCCACACCCAGCCCTGGGTTCTCCAGAATAGTGGGAGCAAAGCTGGTCAAGAACAGAACAGTGTAATTAGCCTCTGAGTGTTTGCATGGGTGTATAAAAGTAATATTAGCTGGGTTAAGTCCATATGGGGTTTACTGTGCATATCAAGAGTAAAGAAATAGTTCATTTTTCTGGAGTTGTGGTTCTCTAACACTATTTTCACCAAGAATTTGCTTAGCATTGCTTTCCCCTGAAATCTTCTGCACATGGGAGTCGGAGTATGTCCTTTCCTCTGGTCCTGGTTTTTTTGTCTCCTCATCAGTAGATTCTTGGTGTCTGTATTAACATCCCCCCCTCCCCCCTTACTCAGGTTGAATGATTTTGACGTCAGAGTTTCCTGATGTATTTCTAAAGGTAGCCATTTATCAAAAAGAACATCCTGAAATCCTCCTGCGTGTTAATAAAAATTTAATTTGTTAAGCAAATATACATCCAATGTCAAGTCAGTAAAACAGGACAGTAAATTGTTTTCAAATTTGTAAAACAAATAGGAGGGGGAAAATGAAAACAAAATGTATCAACTGTCAACAATGGCTAAGTTAGGGTGGTTGGAATGAGTAACTTTTTACCCTGTTTTTCACATTTCAGTAATGTCATTTTATGCATGCTTATATTTACTCCCCGCCCTCGTCCCACCCCCACACACATATCCATATGGCATTGTTAGGTGTGTGGGAGGGCTGTGGTGGACAGTGGTAGTTTCCACAGATAGTCCAGAGAGACCCGGAGATCCTCAGAGGGGCTGCAAGTCCCTGGGGGAGGGTTGGGGTTGTAGATTTTATTTGGGAAAAGGATTGTACTGCTGAAGATAAGATTTGAAAACCCCTGGTGCAGAAAAAGGAGGAGACCTCAGTGTCAGAGCCAGGACCCTGACATGGGCCTGCCCAGCACTTAACGAGGAGTGTGACTGTGTGCAGCTCTTCAGTACTCTGAACACTGGTGTTCTGCCTCTGAAATGATGCACTAGGGCTGGGGTCGGCAAACTGCGGCTCTTTGGCCCCTTGAGTGTGGCTCTTCCTAAGCCTTAGGAGTACCCTAATTAAGTTAATAACAATGTACCTACCTATATAGTTTCAGTTTAAAAAATTTGGCTCTCAAAAGAAATTTCAGTCTTGTACTGTTGATATTTGGCTCTGTTGACTAATGAGTTTGCCAACCACTGCCTAGGGCGAGGTGATGTTTGAAGGCTCCTTACGGCTCTGACATTTTAGAATTCTGTTCAGGTGGTGTCAGAAAATAAGTAACTCCAGGTAAAGAGGCTGTGATTTCCAGCCTGTCCCGCTGCCCTGACCTGCAGGACAGCAAACCGCTTCGCACCCCCATGGTGTGGGGTTTGGGTTTTTCAGCGTGTATTCTAACAGGAGCCACTCAGTGATATACATTGCTGCTTTTACAGATGACTGTCGCTACTTTCGATGAGAGGTCCAGGTTCTTTAGAAAAAGTGGATGGTAATTTCTCGCATCCTAAAGTTACTCCAGTCGACAGTAGGAAAAGGGCCAAAAAAGTGGCCCCTTGTCCCGGCTAACAGGTCCAGGGCGTTGGCTTCCCTAACCCTGCCCCACTGCTGTGTCAGCGCTGTCTAGATGGCCTCAGATGGTGTGCGGAGGAGGCTGTGCTGGCATCCAGGTCTGCGACAGGAGACCTTTTATGTTCATGGACCGAGAGGAAAGGTAACCTCAGATCTGTTCTTTCTCGCTGGAGACGCCTGGAGCCCTGGCTGGCTCCAGTTTGGGCCTCTGACCCAAAGATAAAGTGTCCTCTTTCAGACACACCTCTCCTGGCAGATGAGACTCAGCAGATCCTGCTTCTTTCATATGCAGAGCTTTTTTTTTTTTTTTTTTATCTTTATAAGAGTTTATTTGAGCCAAATTAACAACATATGCCAGGGAGCGAGGTTTCAAATGCTTCAGAGAACAACAGTTTTGCAGTCTTATTTATTTATTTATTTATTTATTTATTTATTTATTTATCTATCTATCTATCTATCTATCTATTTATTTATTTATTTAAAGCTTAGTCTCTTCACCAGGACCCCTCTGGGGAAGGAAATAAGGACTCTTGCGACACCATTCAAGCATTAGCTTTTTTACTTTTTCAAAAACATTTTATCTCAAATTACATAAAGTATATGGTGTAAATGAAAAGCTTAGCTTGTGCATCACAAGTGCATTGGACTTAAATAAGAGAAAGACAGATGAGACCGTCTTATTTCTTGTTGCACACTGCTCTCAGGAAGCTTTCCCTGGGACAGAAAACCCGGCCTAAGTGTGGGTGCAGCGACCCCAGGTGACAGCAATGTCGGGGCCCTTCAGAGAGGAGCAAGTGGAGCTGGAACTTCTTCAGGCACCTTTGGGTTTGCTCTCAGGTTGAGCTTAACACTTCCTCCCTCCTGCCCCGCAATCCTTCCCCCCACACAAAAAATCCAGCTACTGAAACTACTGTAATTCCATAACACACATACATACATATATGTGTGTGTGTGTATATATATATGTATTAATTTCAGAGTGGAAGGGAGAGAGAGATAGAAACATCAATAATGACAGAGAATCACTGATCAGCCGCCTCCTGCACACCCACCCCCCCCCTCCCCCCCCAACAGAGGATCAAGCCTGCAACCCGGGCATGTGCCCTGACTGGGAATCGAACCGTGGTCTCCTGATTCATAGGCCGATGCTCAACCACTGAGCCATACCGGCCGCACTGTACCTTCCTTTTATATTTAACTTGAATAAATGAAGACTGGACTAACTCTCCCTGAAAAGTACATATCAATTCTAAGAGGACAGAACTTAGATGATCAATATATTGTGGTCTCAGTCCTTAGCATAAATATTTATGGAACACCACACTGCATGCATCAAATCACCATTCACTCTGTGTTGCAGAAAGAGTAAAAAACTTACTCCCTGGTCTCGGAGTTTACAGTCTGCCTGGAATGGCAACATCAAACAGAAAAGCATACAACGATGAGATTAGTTCAAAACGGCAAAGCACCGAGTATAAGACAGCTCTGTTTTTCAACTTGGGGTACCTGCCTTTGGCTGCAGAGGAGTATAGCAGTGATGGGGGGGGGGAGGGTGGAGCCAGTCTTGCTGCACATAGTGAGAGTTTCTAGTTGGAATTTGAAAGAAGTAATGCATTGCTGGAGGAGGAGGGGGAGAGATTGTGCTCCCAGGGACTCATGGAAGGAAGCAAGCAGATTGTTTCATTGGAGAAGAAAGGTAGGGATGATGTGTGTCTATTCAAAGGGCTAAGGCTTTGAATACACGTGCTAGTGTGCTGATGAGGTTAGCTGCAGCACTGTAGGCATCATTCCCATGATTGATAGAAACAACTTTATTCTGTACCATAAAATTAATTCTTAGAAAGACCATATATATCTCCAAGCCATCTTGTCCACAATTCACTTTATGTCTTGAATTCCCAAAAGTGCTCTTTCTCTTGAAATCCAGGTTGACTCAAGACAAGACGTGTTAAAAGCCTCTTTATAACACAGCCTCTTCACAAATGTGCTTGCAAATGTGCTGAGCTCCTGTCCTTCGTGGCCTCCACATAAGAACTTCTAAAGCGCTGGGGCCAGGAGGACCCCAGTGCACCCTGGGAGCCTTGCAACACTGGGGGTGGCAGAGTCCAGCACACACATTGAGAAGCACTGTAAAAGGCCTGCTGGCACGTACCTCAAGGTAGAAGGGGGACAGGCACAGAAAGGCCTTTCTTGCTAGATATTTCTATTTCATTTATTTGATGTAATTAGAAGCCGTTAATTAACCATTATTAATACTTGAAATGTAATCAGTGACCTTTTTTGTTATCAGTCTAAATATATACGAAAGTTGAGAGAGAGTATGTGTACCAATAAGATTAATTCCTAAAAATAAAATGGGTGGGTCTGTCGGGATTAGGTTGGGCTACATAAAACAAAACTCAAATATATGAATTATTTTCATGTAAAAGAAGTTTAGGGCTGTTATGGCCACTCTGAGAAGTGACTGAAGATGAGTGTCCTCCTGCATTCTGTCCTACCATAGCAGGTAGTGGTTTTTTGTCTGTCTGTCTGTCTGTTTTTTTGTGTGTTGTTTATTTAGCAACCCAAGTTTATTGCCTTGCAGATCTGGAGGCTGGAAGTCAAAATTAAAGGACTGAAAGTATTTTGCTCACCTGAACGCTCAGGGGAGGGAATGGAGGGGTCCCTTCCTTGCCGTAAGACCCGTAGCAGGTAGTTTTCATCCTCACGGTCCCTCTAGAGCAGCGGTTCTCAACCTTGGCTGCACATTAGAATCACCTGGGAATCTTTTTAAAATCCTGATTTCTGGGCCTCATCCTCTGGAAATTCTGTTTCTTTGTTATGGGGTGAGGCCACAACATTAGTAACAAAGAAACAGAATTTCCGGAGGATGAGGCCCAGAAATCAGGATTTTAAAAAGATTCCCAGGTGATTCTAATGTGCAGCCAAGGTTGAGAACCGCTGCTCTAGAGGTAGGCCAACAAGAGGAAGAAAAGGAGAACAAAGGGACTCGCATCGGAGTCAGCTGCCTTTACACGGTCTTCCCGAGAGTTCGAGGAGTTCTTCCACTTACATGTCCTTGGCCAAAGCTAAGTCTCGGCCACATCTCACTTCAAGGAAGGCTGGGAGTTCAGTCTCTTTTTTTCCGGGGCAGCCATGTGCCAAGCTAAAAGTCAACATTCTGCTGATAAGGAAAAAAAGGGAGAATGGAGTATACTGTTCCACTAAGTCAGAGGTTGGATACAGTTTTAATATTATCTTTATAATATTATTTGTAAAAGTTCTCACTCATATAACTTTTGTCAGTTAATCCAAATGTTTATTTTCTCACAGTTCAAAAAAAAATTCTGAGTCTTAATTAAGATAAAATGTTCTCTCCTATGTTTGGATTGTGTAGTCCACCTGAAGTACGGGCACGATTTCTAATAAAACTAATGATATCTGCATTTTGAACTTCTAAGTGCTTTTGAAGTCTAAGGCAGACAACTTTATTTACACCTGCTGCTTTCTTTCCTGTGACTTTTCAGTGCTAAAGGTAGATTTCCTTGGAGATGGAGAACATGGGAAAAGAGAAGTGTCTACCTCTTTATGCTAGACTTCCTGGAGTGTATTGCAGATGCTGACTTATTCAGCATGGGTTAGTTCAAAAGAGAAAATAAAGGGGAGAGTCATTTATCCTTTGAAGAAAATATATGGAGTGTTTCATGTGTCAGGCATCTTCAACATAGAAAGAGAGATATAGTTGTGCTTTCTTTTGCTTTGTCATGCTTTCCTGTTGCCTTCTTATATGAACTTACATGGTTTCTCCATATTTTTATGCACTCCCCCCCCCCCCCAGCCCAAGAAATATCTCAGTAATCATCACTAAACATAGTACCGCATAAAAGAGAGCTGTCAGGAAAGACAGAAAAGCCATAGGCCATTTTGAATGTCCAAGTGGTATCTAAATGTTAAACTTTTATTTTTTCTATTTTTAGACCTCAATTATAGGTTTAGATAGACAAAATAAAACCTATTTACTATAGTAAGAATATCTCACTATAGCTTGAATTGGTCTTTTTAAAATGATGGCTTTTGCCAAGTTCTTTTGGCAGCTACTCTAGGCTGAAAGCACTAAAAATTGATTCCTTGCAGATTATTGCTAATACTTCCTTATTTGTGCAGCCCTTGCCACCCAGCCCCAGGCTGGGGTCACTGTCTGATGTTAGTATCTGGAGTTCCTGTGCGGGGACCTGCTGTCCAAGCCGAGGGAGTTGACTCTAATTTGCTCCTGGGTGCCTGCATTCTTTTCCACGTATGTCCACAAATAGCATCAGCAAATTAACGTAACTTTCTGATTGTTGTGAAGAGCACCGAAGAAAGCTTGCAGTGTTTGGTGGCCAAAATACCACACAGTGTGAGCAGAGTAGAACTGCTGGCCCATTTTATAGCACTCTAATTGATAATTATTTCTCAAAGAGCACATTATTTGGCCATGTGGCAACAATCCAGTATCATTCCAGAGGCATTGGACGTGTAGGTGCATGTGAACTCTATAGTAAATATACGCCTCCTTCTGCCAAGAATGGAAGTAGGTTATCCAAGAGGAAAGGGGAGGGGAAAAGAAAACACCAATTTCCTATGTACCAGAACATGTCTGGCTTAAATCGGTAGTTAGAAACCGTAGATGCTGAAATCTTGTAATGTTTTTCTATTTCATAGCTGAGCCTCCTGGTTCATATTTTGCAGGCTAGAAAATCAACTCTCTTCTTTTGGGAACTTGGAGAGTATACCAGCGTGTACGTGCACGTGTTTGCTCTTGGTTCATGGGAACTGCCTAGTCCGTCTTCATTTTTGCAGGTCTAAAGCTGCTAGGTACTGCCTGCGGGATGAAGATAATGTGTGCAGGAGAGCTAAAGTGGAGGGAGTCCTGGCTGTTTACACATTAAAGCAACAAAGTCACCAAGTGCTGTCTTTATTGACTGTGTGGCAAGAGAAAGACCTTGAAAGCATTTACTTCAGGGTTGAATTTGGGGCAGCCCATAGACAAGTCAAAGGGACTGAGGAGAAGTTCTTCCTCTGAGAGTTCGGGGCTCCATAATGGAGATCTGGCCCCCACAGAAAGTCAACAGGTGTCATGGAGAGGACTGCCGGACACTGGGCAGTCCGTAGTCAGGGCGATAGGGAGGGTGGACATGACACGGTAGAAGAGGAAGGCGAGAAGAGACGAACCTGAACCTGCTGCTCACTCAGCTCTGCTCTTCACAAGCAAACCGCAACGTTGAGCAACAGCTGAAAAAGAATGTGACTGACGCGGATGAAATGCTGCAAAGTGACTGTATCGGGAGCTCTTCCCCCCACCCTGCCACCACCCCTTTCAGTTAATGGTTTGTTTTCATAAAAACGGATGGGTCTTCCCAGAGCAAGGCCAGAACATTCAAATGCTGGAGCCATGTGTCCGCCTCTCTTACTTGTGACCTCATTTTCCTCCTTATCTTGTGTTATCTTTTCCATTATCTTGTGTTCCTTCCCATTTATGTAGGGGTAGAGGAGAAAGTTAGCAAGTGGTGACCTGCCCAGTCTCATTTTTTGCAGTTGCAAGTCCAGCAGTTCGTAAACTAAAGCAGTGTACTGTCAAGAACTGTGAGGGTCTGAGATTTGACCATTCTAGCCACAAGGCTTTTGGGTCAGAGGCAAAGGAAGTTACCGTGGCACAGCAGGCAGCACTGACAGCAGCATATTTTGCATTTGTTCTTCCCTAGCCCGCAGGTCCCATGGGAGTGACACAGGTGGTCTTAGGTGGATACCCAGGTCCCTCTCTGTTCTGGGAGAGGAAACCTGAGTTTAGGGATCCTAAGTCTGTTGTCATGGGCAATACGCTGCCCTTTGTTCTGCAGGGAGGCCCTATCTTTCAGGGCTGTTCACTGTGCAAACGCAAACATCCTTGAAAGATAGTCCAGGACAGAGGCTTTTAGTGCTTTGCTTGCAAAACGTGCAGAAACACCAGAGACCCAGGGAGAACCGTCTCCCAACGTGTATCTGTTAACCTTATAAGAAGCTTGTGTGACTTCCTCTTCTAACCACAAATTAACATCAGGACTCCGCTGTCTTTCCTACTTGGGGACATTGCTGAGGTCAGGGCTGTTTAGAAAGAAATTGATGAGCTTATTTTGGGGGAAAGTGCTAATACAGGGTACTACTGTTCCACCGAATGCCTCAGAGAGTTGGAAGTGTGTTACTTTCAACTTGAAAATGGCTCAGCAACTAATGTTCCTATGTGTTTTTCCTCCTTGTCTTGATGTGAAGGGTTTGATCTTAGTGGGTCCTCTATGTACAGTGATTGGTTCAGTCTTAGGGAAGGACCTAGTACCTGGTCATGCTGTGAGTGCTCACACATACCCTATTGGCAAATGACTAACCTAAGGGGAGAGAGTTGGAGGAAATTGAGGGAGAAAATCTAAGGGCTAAACCTACCAAGTCAGACTCAACTTTAGAGTCAGCTATAAGGCCAGGGGCCCTGCATCCTCAGGAATGGCCCTGGGATCACTGGCAGGTAGTAGGTGGCGAGCAGTAATTCCTGGAGCATTGTGACACCTGCAGGTTGAGGAGTGGCCTCTCCCTCCCACTCACCATACATACTTTGACCTCTTCCTCTTAAGCCCTTCTATCTTCTAAAAGCCTCCTGCTGGGAGCCACAAACAGGGCCTGAAAGAACTTTCTCCTAAATTCCTTTAGCCCTCGAAACACTCAGTTACAGGAATTTTTTGTTTCTACTAGATATTCAGCTCCTGTAGTCTCATATGTGACTGTTACTGCCCTTTGGGTAAGAGATATTACACTACGGCACTAGTGCTTCCCGTCTCCTAAGTGCTTGGAAGCTCACCTAGCGGCAGACACGACGTAGAGCCTAGTACGGATGAGGACTAAACTGCTGCATTCCTGTCCTGTCCTATAGAAAGACCGATTTAACTCATGCAGCTTCTACCTGCTCCATTCATTTTAGTTTGGGATCATCCAGATTTTAAATTTGAATGTACTGGTATCTGAATGACTCAATGAGTGTGGGTTATGTTTGTTCATTTGTTTGTGTTTTGTTTCTTCCCTCTCTCCCCCCAGAAAAATGGAGTGAGTGTCTGGTTCTTTAGTCAGTGGAAATGTCCTCTCTGTTCCTTATTTGATCATTTTATGTGGACTTCTAAGCTGTCTGGTGCTCACCTGTGTAATTGGCACTCAGGGGTATCCTGGATTAAATGGTTGGTTCACTCGGCATTTAGCAATATCATTATATTGGTCACCAGCTACTTTTGCGTCCTGTGGTTTTAAACAAGAAGAAATCTTGCAAAACCCGTGCAGTGAAATGCTGCTGCACAGTCAGGTGAGGTGATAGGGTGGATGGGTTCCTCCCAGGCTCCTCATTCGCTGACTTTCCTGGGGGTCTGGAGGGGAGTGAGGGTTCTGTAGGCCCGGGTCATTTTGAAGAATTGACTTCGGTACTTTTTATTCCCATAAGGAAAAGGTCCATCAGTTGTTTTGTTTGCAGTAGCCAACAGGAGAAACTCCGTTATGTGGCATTTACTTTCTTTGCTTCTTTCACCAGTAACACCTTGACTTTGGTGACTGTTAGAATAATTAACATGGACACTTGGAAGATCGCCTGCTTCCAAATGCATACACACTGGTCTAGTTTGTAAATACGAGCCCAAACTTTTTCCTTCCTTAGCTGAAAAATGTGCCTCCGCCCCTCCCAATCTTTCCAGGGTGTGGGCCTGTGTGTGACTGTGCCCACACGTTGGCATATATTTCAGGGCTTCCAAAAAGAAATGGGTTGCTCTTGAAATAACAACACAAAAAAGAACGGTTTTTCTGAGCCATAACATCTGAGGAGCTGGAAACAGTGGTGTTTATGTGTGTGTGGAAGCCAGTGAGTTTCATGGGAGAGAAGGGATTACAGACCAGAGCAGAAAAGAGTTCTCCTGGATTTCAGATGTCAGACCCTCACGCTGTTTCACCCACTCAGCACCTCCACGTCCATCCCTTTAATGTGCTTGCCTTGTCAGTGCTTTCTGTTTTTGCATGTTTCCATGCCAGAAGACAATAAAATAGCATGCATACGCAACCTAAAAGCAGCTTTCTACCCCAGTTTTTTATTGAGGTTAAACAGAAGCATCTTGGTCCTCCCGCCAGTTGGCAGGCAAAGGCATCATATTTTAAAATGCACATAGTTTTAAAGCAAGCTCATCTCTTCTGGCTCAATAATAAACTAATTACATATTAGATAGTATAGAGCTGAGTCCCTGTTTCAGATTAAGCCTCGTAATAGCAAGGTCCAGGGCAAAGCAGACATTTGCCTGATGTCTCTGGCTTGAGGACCCATAGCATGATGCCAACTGTTTGAGGGCCTGGATCTGCCTGCCAGGTAATATGGCCTGACTCAGTCCTGGGCTAATGCTCCCCGAGCACAGAAGGCACCAGATGTGCCACTGAGGAAGGCCTGGATACCTAACAGTTTGAGACAGTAATCTTGTTTGGTCTGTCCCTAAAATTGGTGATCCCTGGTCAAGTTAGGACATGCCAGGAGTGTCCCTTTTGGGGTGTGTCTGAGAAAAATAAAAAAGGTATTATTTCTAAAAATGATCTGGTCCAACAAGGCTTGCTTTATGGCTCGTCATTTTTCCACCCTTTCTCCACTCTCATAATCTTCGGGACTATGTGCAAAAACTCAGAGATCGAAGCACTTAATTCAGCTAACAGGTTTTTGTAGTCCTTGAAGCTTCACGTTCCCTGGTTGCCCGTGAATGGTGCCTCTCTCCTTAGGCAGTTCGGTGACTTCAGAGGGAAAGTCCGTGCGGTGGTGACAGTTTTGCTTTTGGAGTTAGCCTCTGGCTTGATTTCTAGCAGCACCTAGTAGACAAGTAACTTTTCTGCCCCTTAGTTTCCTCCCACCAGGCTTGTCATAAAAATAAGACAAGATTAGATATGTCAAGCACAGAGCATTGGGCCTGGTAGGCACCAAACACATTAAGTTCCTTCAGATTGCAGGTGAAATAGACTCTATTTTGTATTTCTCTTGTTACCTGTGTGCTTGCTTGGAGGAAGTGTGGAACTAAGATGTGTTATCTGTGGATTTGGGTAGGCCTAGGAGGGCTCTTGGCCAACCTTATTACCAAGGTGGGCAGGGAGTCAGCTCTCTGCCCTGGATGGATCCTTGACCGTTCTGGCAAGCCCTTGCTTCCATCAAGTAGCCAGCCCACACACCGTCATTTTGCCCTTCTTACCCTCTCCTACGATAGAGAACCTGAAGCCTGCTTGTTAGACCATATTGTCTGGTTTTTGGAAATGGGGTTGTATAGTTGAAGTTAATAGTACCCAAGGATAAAACTTGGCAACTTTAAAATAACTTTATACTTTACAGTGGAAGCTTTCTTCGATCTTCACTCATGTGAGGATTAGTCACTGGCTCATGTAGAATATTTCGTTTAAAAGTACAATTCAGCTGCTGCCCCCTTCCTACTAATTCCTTGAGTGAACAAATATTTTTTGAGCACCTGCTATGTACCAGGCCCCATGCTAGGAGCTAAAGCTGTAAGATATGGTATCTGGTTTTAAAGAGTTAAATATTTATTAGAGGAGACAGAGTGCATTTCTCAAGTTATAAAGCAAGACAGACTGAAGATGGATGGATGGATGGATGGGAGGGAGGGAGGGAGGGAGGGAGGGAGGAAGGAAGGAAGGAAGGAAGGAAGGAAGGAAGGAAGGAAGGAAGGAAGCTATTCGTTCATTGTGCTCCCTGCAGCTTATTCTTTCAGTGGGCACAGTAATCTAGACATTGGCGTTAATGTTCTGGGCTGCATTTCTGTTTCACCACAAGGTCAGGAGACCTGAGTTTGTCTCAGCTCAGCTGCCACTAACTAGCTGATTGAATTCAGGCATGTCCCTGTATCTCTTTGGTCTTCAATTTCTTTCCCTGTAAAGTTAAGGCTGATTATTACTAGATGGGTTTCCTAGCCCTCTCCACTTTTCCCCTTACTTTTTACTGAATTTCCTGGCCTGGTCACTTATATAATGTCATGTAAGTGATTAAACTCTCTGATGTGGTCCTGAATTCTGGATGTATATTTACAATCCCCTTTTATTCTCTCCATTTCCACTCAAAATAAGTTTTCAAACTGGAAAAACTTGCAGATTTAAGTGCCCATTTTGTGTGGCTACCCGTGCACGGTCTTCAAAGAGAATTTAAGTAGCTCGCGTGTGTTTGCTGATCCCTTCTGAGAAGGAGCAACAGATTCAATAAAATCAGGGAAGAAGCTGGAGAAGGGGGAGGGGAGGCAAATCCTGCAGCTTTAACCTGCTTTGGGGAGACTGATTCCTTCCATGGCTGCCTGTCCTCAGCCCTTGGGGAGAAGGATGTGGGGTTGGAAGCCGGCGGGGTGGGGGAGGGGAGGGTGTTGCAGGGAGGGGTGTGGGCAGAGGTTGCAAGGCTGCCAGGGTTCTCTGTGTGCCGGAAGTGCAGGTTTGGCTGTGGGGAATGGAATGTTCCCTCTTGCCCTCCAAGAGCAGAAACAGCTGTGGAAGAGCTTGAAAAGAAGATTGCTACATGAGAAAAAAAAATTAATATGAAAGTAAAAACCACTCTAGAAAACGCAACAAAACTGTCTGTAATAGAGCGGTAGCTCTTTAACAGAACTTTCTTCCCATCTAGGATTTCTTTTTTCTGTTGGGGGCAGGACACATTGTCCACCACCAGCCTTTCCTCCCCTAAGAAAGTCTCGTGTGCCTCATTTTGCCTGGATAGAAAATGGGTTCATTATGCTGATCCCAAGATGATGACGACTTTATTCCTCCTAACAAGGGACCAGAACCTGTCGCTTACTGCATGAAAACTTGAAACAAATACTAGTTTTCAAAGGAGATCCCTGTTAGTAGAAGATTATTGTCAGCACATTTAATGGAAATCTTGTTTGTAGCTGGAAATTTAATCCCTCAGCCAAGTTCCCGACAGTATTTATTTTAGAACATCATCTCTTTTAAATAAGTCCCTTAATGGTTTAAACTTTTAGTATTTTAGGCAAGGATAAGCCTGAGCCAGCCTGGAACTTGTCTTGCACATCAGAGTTGATTGTGCAATCTTTTATGTGAGTGTTTATTTTAAGTGTTCTTCTGAGTCTGAAAGGCTTTTTTGGCTATTATAGCTGGTATTCCATATAGTTAGAAATAACAGCTCTTCTGGTTTCAAGTCTGTTTTACGCCATCATATTTTCTCTACTTGCTTTTTAAAAAATCACAGGTTTTAGCCAGCCCCGATGTAGATAAAAATCTAGTGTGAGAGGGCAAGCCAGCCCAAAGCTAATGACTAAATCAGAAGGACCGGCCCTCACGCTGCTCCTTCAGATGGTGCCGCTACTTGGCCCTTTGCAGGGTCCACCCCAGGGTCTTTGCACTGAGTGTAATGATGTGGTGTTTATTTGTCAGTCAAGCAACGAGAAACAGTGTGTGGTTGTTATTAACGTTCCTGAGGCTATCTGTATATGTACTGTCATTCTTGGGAAAGTTCCTGAAGTAATACTTTGCTCGATTCTTAACAATGGAAGCTAATAAGTACCTCAGGGTAGGGGATGGCTTTTTCGGTGGTTATTTTTACCCAGTCTTTTGGCGTTTTGCTGGGAGGGCAGTCTATGAAAGGGATTGTGTGAGATTGTGTGCTAATTCAGGGAGGCTTCTGAAAATTACAGGGATCAGTGATTGCCCTAGCCCAGTGATCGGCAAACTGCCGCTCGCGAGCCACATGCACGGCTCTTTGGCCCCTTGAGTGTGGCTCTTCCACAAAATACCACGTGCGGGCGCGCATGTACAGTGCGATTGAAACTTCGTGGCCCATGCGCAGAAGTCGGTATTTGTGGAAGAGCCACACTCAAGGGGCCAAAGAGCCGCATGTGGCTCGAGAGCCGCAGTTTGCCGACCACTGCCCTAGCCCAATCTTCTTCAGCCTACATCAGGCCTACTTGCGTGAAAGTCCACTTGCCCTCTTTTTTGTCCGTGCCTGTCCATGGTGGGTGGAGAATGGATGACTGTCTGCAAGACAGTGCCAAGCCCAGGACCCTTCCCCTGCCCCCTCACTTTTCCTTTTCTTTTCTGTCCTTTTTTTTTTAATAAGAAAAAATATATCTGGACCCCAGTGATCTGAAAAATTGCTCTAACTCTCCATTTTACTCTGCACCTATAATCTATGACTTTATCTTCTAAGTGGTGGAAACTTTGACTTAAAGAACATCAACTGTGCTGGCTCACCAGACCTGGGAAGACTAGGAATCGGACTGGAGTCAGATTCTCAGTCAGCGGAAACGTGAGAGGGAAACTCCAGTCGTTCTCAGCTCTGATTGCACATTGGACTCACCTGAGGAGCTTTAAAAACGCACCTCTACCCAGGCCCTCCCCGTGACCGCTGAATCGATCTCTAGGAGTGTGGGGCGCACGTGTCTAATGTCCCCCGAGGTGATTTTCAGCTGGGCACAGGTGAAGAACTAACACTTAAGAGAAATCAGGGCCTCCTCGAGAGCAATGCCTGTGAAAGAACCTGTCGTTATAAATCAGACAGCTTCCCAGACCCTTTCCTGGGCGGTGTCATCAGGGGGCTCTGCTGTGGCGCTCAGTGACTTGTCGTTCCCGTTGGACTTTTCACGTGGCCTTTGTCTTCTGCAGTTCAGCAGATGCGTGTAGTTGAGTCTAGGGGTTTGGCAGGCTCATTCTGAATGGTCAGCGCCCAAACTCAGAGCAGGGGGACCTGCTTGAAATGTTCAAGGTGGAGGAGGACTGTGTTCAAAGGCAGCCCTTTGCAGATGGTCCCCACCAGACTCTCGTAGGGACCAGGGAGACGCCTGCAATCTGCCTGGGGGAAGCAATGTGTCTGGATTGGGAGCTGACCATCTTGTAACTCTCATTTGGCTGCTTTTTTTGGAGGGCGGGGAGGGGGGGGGGGGAGTAGGAAGAGGCTGTCTTTTCAAAGAAAAAAAAGGCACAGGCCTTTAAGAGTTAAATTACCCAACTCCCTTTTTATTTTTAAAGTCAGTGGGTTCCTTGTTGCTGTTGCTGAGAAAGATAAATTGATACCACATGTTGCTTCCAGACAAAACCCTCTCTGTTCCCGGGGAAGCACACGCAGCTGGTGTCTGGGTTAGTGGACAGTCTGCACAAGGTAAACATGGTTAAAGGGGTTGGAGCCGACGACGTAGGGTAGCAACAGTTAAGAAATTACCAGTGACTCCTGCCTGGCACGGCCCCTTTGAAATACTTTTAAGAGTTTGAAATCTTTTCCTGGAAGGCGCCACCCTCTCACCTTTTGGCTTAAAGTAGATGATGCTCGGAAAACAGTAAGTGAACGTTTGTGATGTCACTGCTTCCGTATGTGGGATCAGACAGTTGAGTACTGTGCATGCGTAGTTTCATTTACTCTTCCCAAAGATCCTAGAGTATAACAGAGAGGGTGTTTTTAACCCTATTTCATGAAAGGGGCAACCAAAGTTAACTCAGTTGCCCAAGGTCACAAGACAAATGCCAGGGCCAGGATTCAGCTGGGAGGGAGCTGGCTGACATCAAGGCCGGTGACCTTCCTTCCGCGTCGCACTTCAAACTGCATCTGTGAGTTACCCACCTTGTGAAGTACTGATAGAATGCTTTTTCATTTCAGGCGGCTTCTCTCCCACACCTGAGCTAATCTGCTTTGGGTCCATGTGTCTTCGCAACCAGTTGGTGTATATGTAGTGACCACAGGCACTTTAGCATTAGCAATAAAGGCATCTTGCAGTAGAAAACTGTCCTCAGGGTCCGGATAGCAAGACAAAAAACTTGCCAGTTCTGATGAGTACAGTCATCTTCATACTAATTTCTTCGAGGGGGGGGGGGGGGGGCACACAAAGGGACCTCTCGGCTGTGGCCCACACCACCACAGTCAGCCTGAGTGTGAAATGTGGGTTCCCTCATGCTGCCGCCTCCCCACGCCTACTGCACATGCCCCCTTAAAGGAGTGGGCCACTGATTGCGGCTGCAACCCCGCAGGTTTGCCAGTGTTGTTACTCATTAACCACTAAAGCTTGCTTCCGTGTAATTCGTTTTTGTAAAAGGCAAGATTGACATAAAGATGAGATGAAGGGTATTCTTATCTCTTCTTTTCTCTCCTCAGGCACATTGTGATAGATTGGCTTTTAAGGGTTCACTAAACCTTTGGGCCCAAGATAGAGAAAAACTGGCATATTTGTCCCTGATTTCTAAACCTTTGGGCCCAAGATAGAGAAAAACTGGCATATTTGTCCCTGATTTGCTCTCCTGTAATTCATCAGTATCTGGAGTTTTTAGGGGTGGATTTAAACTCCCAGAACTGTTCACATGGTTTTGGGTTGGGGTTATAATAGCTTCTTGGCTCCTTCAGTGAGCAAATGTGATGACAGAGCAGCCTGAGCTCTAACTGTAGGAGTCTTGTCTTGGTTGGTAGTATTTACTTTATCACCTGAGCCTTAAGGAAAGCTAGTACTTTGGCCAGTCACCATTGGCCTGCCTCAAAGAGTGTATTTCGATGTGATTAGAAAAATCACTCTAGTCCTGTCAAAGCATTTCTCCTGTACCTTCAGCTCCCAACTCCCAAACTAAATTTTAGAAATGTGGACCATTTGGCACAATATACGAATTAGTAGAAAAAAATCACACACTAAATTGGGAGCTAATTTACAGACCCTAATGGAGAGTTCTTTAAAGAACTTAAATTATACATCGTAAGAGGATTTTACACTTGGCTTGTCTGTGTTTATAAATCCCATTCCTTCACTCCCAAGATTGAAGTGAGGGAGGGGCAGTTTGAAATCTTACAGAAATCATATCACCATTAACTTTTGTTGTCAGGGAAGGTGGGAAAATACTGCAGTTCTGACATTTTATCTGGCATTTTGTTATTTACCTATTTTGTGCTTTACCAAAATTTAGGTAGAGAAGCTAGTGATTTGAATCATGACCTTTGAAGAAAACCAGAACACATTGCTGGCCTCTGACCTGGACGGGGTGAAGCAGACATTTGAACTGGAAATGGACAGACGGGCCATATTTATTGGCCTTAGGTCCCCCACCTTCAGATTGAGGATTTTATAAATGGAAGGCTGGCCAGCCTGTATGCTTAGGGGACTGTGAGGATGGTGGTGGCACGGTATCTGTTTGTGTTGTCTCAGTAAAGTAACTGGAAAAGCCTGTCTGAGTGTTGTGTGGGCAATACGCCTCAGGAAATATATTCTGCTGCTAATAACCTCTAAAATGAAGAGTTGAGCAAAGATTGGACCCCAAAGCTAATCACCCACTTAATAAGTTGGGTTTTGTTTCAGAATCCAAGGGTGGTTAACATTGGTTTGTGTGGTAGCTGCTGTTTTCCCCTTAGAATAAATGTTATGGCCAACTAGCAAAGAAACGCAAACGTGGGCTCTGGAGTGAGTCTTCACTTTCAGGTTTGCTCTTTTGAGAGACTTTTTTTTTTTTTAAGGGAAATACCTACTAAATTATTATCACTAACTATTTCATAAACAAAATTACAGTAATAAGATTGTGCTTTTGTATCCTTCTTAAACATTTCTTTCTGTAAATGTTAGCAGATAGGTTAAGTGATGACATCTGAATACTTTGGTGACAGACGTGTGAAAGGTTGTGGTAAAAGCATTGGATTGAAGTTGGGAAAATCAGTTTAGGTTTCTTATAGACACTAGCTGTGTGACCTTGTGTAAGTTATTTAAAGTCTCTCAGCCTGAGCCTTCATGTCTATGGTGAGGGCACTGATACCACCTTTGCAGGTTTACTGTGAGGATAAAAGACAATGAACCTAACACCTGTGGCCCAGTAGCTAACAGGGCTATAATTAGGCAGGCTCTCATTTCTTCTTCACCCTTGCAATTAGGGCCCTGACACCCTGTGGTTCTGGTCCTGGATGTGGCTATCCCAACCCCTTTACCACATGCCCTTATTGGGCAAACAGAAGCTTGGTTTCTGTTTCCAAATGTTAACCAATTGTAGCTTGTAATTTTATAAAATTGCACACATACATTGTTGGGGTTTAGAGTTGCAGTAATAGATGGCCATTAGAAAATCCACATAGGGCATTTTGGAGATCTGTAAGGTGTGTTATTTTTCTCAGTTGACTTAGAATTGGCGAAACTAAAAATACGTTTTAAAAAATATTGTTTCCCTAAATGCTTTTTTTAAAAGGAGGGCTCATTGGAAACTTATGATTGCTCATTGTTAATTCTGGGTGTTGGTATGAACTCCTTTCAACATCTAGAGCAAAGGAGCCTGGCCAGGGCAGGAGTAATTAGGCCAGTGTCCACATTGGCCCCGCATAGCCTTAGGACTTTGTTTTCTCACCAGGAAGCTTGAGTTTAAGTTTTTATTTAATATATCTAGTCATCTGAGTACTCAGTAGTAGGACCACCTTGCACTTGCCTGTTTTTTGAACCCTGCAGAATGAGTTTAAGAGCATGCTTTATATCTACTTTATTGAGAAAGTGTTTTCCTTTTTAAAGAAATGTAATTTCTGAACCATTAGCAGAGACGTCATGATTCTTTTAAAAACCATAAGAGTAAAAGGGAAGCAGGATAGAGAGTCTCTTGGGCAAAGTTCATCTCATCAGATACTCAGCATGTTGCCTTATTTCTTCTCTCAAATGTGTCTTTATGGCTGTGGTAGAAATACCGACTTATGACCCAGGGCTGCTAATGCCATTGCCCAGCCCAAGATGTAGGCCCTCCTTGCAAGGGAACATATACGTGGGAAACACTGTGAGTATTTTGAGTTATTTACTTATGGTAACAGCCTGCTGACTTCGTGTTTTAAAAACATTTGGTAGAACACATGTATTTGTATCATCTTCTACATAAATACACATGGTGATTGCCAATTTTTAAAAAACTAGGGTAACATTTAGGATTGCTCATATTTAATATACAGCATCAATACCTTTTGTCTTTAACTTGGAAATACAAACTCATCTGGCCTTCAGGCGCTGTTCCAAATGTGGAGAATACCACCAACTCCTCTCTTTTCCTGCCCCTGAGACATTTTACAGGTTAGAATGAGCCCGCACCAGGCAGTGTGCTCTCCTCATGGACTCTGTACTTGACGGTAGCAGCAAGAACACCCTGCCTTGGTAGCGTGACAGGCTCCTGAAGTATATTATCATATATCATCCTTACATCATCCCTGTCAGGGAGGAATGGTTTGGATATTTTTATGGCTATCATGAAGATGGGTTACTGAACCTACAGCAGACAGATTACATGATTTGCTCAGGGTCACGTGGCTGGTCAGTGGCAGAGATAAAACTGGATCTGGGTCATCCCTGTCAACTGGGCTTATCTACCAAGCCAGCAGGATTCTTGCAAGATGGGTATAGTCATTAGTGTTTAGGGGATGTTTGGCCCTATTTCTCTTTTTAAAAAATAAACTTTTAAATGTAGAATAGTTTTAGATTTGCGAAAAGTTGCAGAACTGGTATAGAGAGTTCTCATATGCCCAATGTCGTTTCCCCTATTGTTAACATTTTGTTTTGGTTTGGTACATTTGCCACAATGAATGACCAGTATCGATACAGATTGCCTTCGTTTTTACCTCCTGTCCTTTTTCTGTTCCAGCATCCCACCTAGGACACCACATCACATGTTGTCATCATGCCTCCTTAGGTTCCTTATGGCACTGGACAGGCCTTTGTTACATGTCCCTTATTTGGGATCTGTCTGATGTTTTCTCTCATGGTTAGACGGGGTGATGGGTTTTGGAAGGAAGACGGCAAAGGAGGTGCATTTTCATCACATCATATTGAGAGGAGATAATGTCAACGTGACTTATCCCTGGTGATGTTGCCCTTGATCATCTGGCTAAGATCACATTTGTCAGGTTCTCCACTATATAGTTACTTCCCCCACCCTTCCCTTACTGTACTCTTTGGAAGGAAGTGACTATGCTCAGACCACATTACTTTGAATGGGGGAATATCTATATAAATGAGATACTTGAATGGGAGACTTGCTTACTTCTGCCAACTCAGCAAATCCTACTCTACAGGCTTTTTTCTTACATCTGTCAGGTGTGAAATTGTGGTTGGAGGAGATGGTCATAGGTAAAATTTCACAGTGGTTCTGAGTTCATTAGATGTTGTTAAGAAAATGTAGATGCTGCCTATACACTAGGGGAGAATAAAATAGCACCTGGGTGATTAATTACCATCAGAGAGCCAGGGAGGTTTGTTGCAAAGTGTGAACTTCAGTCTAGGAAATACAGTTACAGAAAGGACAACAGAACTTTGGAATTTGTGAAAACCTGTCAGTGAGCTGATCCAGTCCCATCATCTCCTGAATATGAAACCACACCTCCAAAATAGGAAACTTGCCATTTGCAATGTCATTTAGTTCCAAGCCATGGAGGGTCATGCAGGCATTTAAAAATAAGCATGATCAACTATTTCTTCTTGGTGCTCAGTTTTCAGACCATTCTGGCTCATATTCCACATTTTCCCTCCTCTCTCTACAGAATTCTATCCGACACAACCTCTCGCTACACAGCCGGTTCATGCGGGTCCAGAATGAGGGGACTGGCAAGAGCTCTTGGTGGATCATCAACCCCGACGGAGGGAAGAGCGGGAAGGCACCCCGCCGGCGGGCTGTCTCCATGGACAACAGCAACAAGTATACCAAGAGCCGTAGCCGTGCAGCCAAGAAGAAGGCAGCCCTGCAAACAGCTCCTGAGTCAGCAGACGACAGTCCCTCCCAGCTCTCCAAATGGCCTGGCAGCCCCACATCGCGCAGCAGCGATGAGCTGGATGCATGGACGGATTTTCGCTCGCGCACCAATTCCAATGCCAGCACGGTCAGCGGCCGCCTGTCACCCATCCTGGCGGGCACAGAGCTGGATGACGTCCAGGATGACGATGCGCCACTCTCCCCCATGCTTTACAGCAGCTCGGCCAGCCTCTCACCCTCCGTCAGCAAGCCGTGCACGGTGGAGCTGCCCCGGCTGACCGACATGGCAGGCACCATGAATCTGAACGATGGTCTGGCTGACAACCTCATGGATGACCTGCTGGATAACATCCCGCTCCCACCGTCCCAGCCGTCCCCCACCGCGGGGCTCATGCAGAGGAGCTCTAGCTTCCCCTACACCACCAAGGGCTCTGGCCTGGGCTCTCCAACCAGCTCCTTCAACAGCACAGTGTTTGGACCCTCATCTCTGAATTCCCTGCGCCAGTCTCCCATGCAGACCATCCAAGAGAACAAGCCAGCCACCTTCTCTTCCATGCCGCACTATGGCACCCAGACACTCCAGGACCTGCTCACTTCAGACTCACTCAGCCACAGCGATGTCATGATGACCCAGTCGGACCCCTTGATGTCTCAGGCCAGCACCGCTGTGTCTGCCCAGAACTCCCGCCGGAATGTGATGCTTCGCAATGACCCAATGATGTCCTTTGCAGCCCAGCCTAACCAGGGGAGTTTGGTCAATCAGAACTTGCTCCACCACCAGCACCAGACCCAGGGCGCTCTCAGCGGCAGCCGTGCCTTGTCGAATTCTGTCAGCAACATGGGCTTGAGCGATTCCAGCAGCCTTGGGTCAGCCAAACACCAGCAGCAGTCTCTCGTCAGCCAGTCTATGCAAACCCTCTCGGACTCTCTCTCAGGCTCCTCTTTGTACTCAACGAGTGCAAACCTTTCCGTCATGGGCCACGAGAAGTTCCCCAGCGACCTGGACCTGGACATGTTCAATGGGAGCTTGGAATGTGACATGGAGTCCATTATTCGCAGTGACCTCATGGATGCCGATGGGTTGGATTTTAACTTTGATTCCCTCATCTCCACACAGAACGTTGTTGGTTTGAACGTGGGGAACTTCACTGGTGCTAAGCAGGCCTCATCTCAGAGCTGGGTGCCAGGCTGAAGGCTCACGGAGGAAAGGGGAAGTGGGCAAAGCAGGTTAGTGCCCAGTGCTATGGCATCATAATAACCACATGGGGGTGTCTGGGGGCGGGGGGGGGGCTGCCTTTTATTTAGTGTGAACTTGACTCCACATTGAGAAACTTAGAGCTATGAAGCAGTGGTGTACAGTTTACACAGCAACATAGCTCCCAACCAGTTCATCTCCGAGTTCTACCTGCAAAACAAATAGGGCTGTCAGGTGCCCCTCCCCACAAGCTGACAGCTCAGGAATTGTATTGCCCATAAAAAGAACACACACACATACATTCATAAATGTCATTCTTCTTTGTATCCAGTCACCCTTGCCGACCTATGACTCTGGTCCCCCTATTTGATGGATGGATGAGGACAGAAGGGAAGGGGAGGAAGGCAGGACCTGAGTCACACAAACTTCAAGGTTAAGGACTCAGCCAAAGGACTTTCTTAGGTTCCCCGGTCCAGCACCCTTATTGTTGATCTTCGATGTTATCATTTCATCTTCCTTTCCATTAAAGTAATGATTTGCAGGTACTTCGAATTTAACTGTAGAATATGTATTCTGGACTCTTTCATACATGCATACTGATATTTCCATCAGAAGCAAAATCTGTTAGATTCTTCACCATAGTACGAAGCATCTTTATTAGGGAGCATTCAGCATCTGAGCCTTAAAAAGAGCGAAAGAATTAAGTTGAAAACGGAAGTGTTTATGTTAGAGCACTTACTCACGGGCGTCTTGATCCCCACTGTATAAATGATGTCAGGTTCTAAACAGAGTGACATGGGCTGTGAATAGTGGCAGATTTTTAAAATTGTGGCATTTCAATACTGTTGGAACTGGAAAGATCACGCAGCATGATGTGGTAAGAAAAGTATTTGATTGGCATCAGAAGTTGAGTGTTCAGTACGCTTCTGCTTTCTGGCTGCTCTTGAGAGAGTGTCAGCCCCTGAGCCTCAATTCGCATTTTATAAAAGGAGGCTGGTAGCCACTGTTACTTTACAGGGTTATTGCAAGAATCAAATGCACTGAGGTATGTGAAAGTGCTTTGTAAAACTGCAATGGGCTGAAGTGGGTACGGTATAAATTAGGTAAGCATGCTGCCTAACAGATGAGTAGTAAGCAGGGAGCGCAGGGAGGTTAGGTAGTTTGTCCAGGGTCACACAGCTGGACCCAGAATCCGTATTTCTTGAATGGCTGGAACCATAATAGTTCTTTCTAATTTTATCTAGATAGTAAAAAATGGGAAGTGCTTTGGACTGGAGCTAGAGTAGCAGATAATAGACAGGCTTGTCCTGAAACTCTCCTCCTCAAGCAGTGAGATGAGCCCTGAGGTCTTCTGCTAATAGGTTTGCACCCCAGACCTTCCCATGTTCAAGGACTCTGCTCTGTGCTTCAGCTCCTTTTGACTTATTTATTTTTTAATCTCAGAAAGCATTTTACACCCTCCTTTAAATGGTATAAGAGGAAAATGGGATTCGAAGCATGAAAAGCTGAGCCTTGTTTAACCCTCTGCCCTGGTGAAGGAGTTACAAGGGTCTCCTCGAGTGAGCGCACTCCCGCTCATGAGTACTTGTAGAAAGTGGAATGTCAAGAGCGTTGTGAAGCTGGAGGCTTCTCGCTTTCCCAGGCATACGCGGGCCCCGCATGGAACTCAGACATCTGTTTTCAGTCATTTAATGGCCACTGAGGTAGTAAAGAGACTGTAATGGAAGCTAAAGAGGGGACACTTTCGTGCCAGCCAGTTCAGGTCATACCCGAACTCGGGTGGTGGAGACTGGCCTTGAGAAATTTGGATACTTGGCTTTTAGAAGAGTAAAGAGTTTGTCTTCCTTTAAGAAGAGGAATGCAACTGTGACTTCAAAAGACACAAGATGTTTTAATTTTGGTGGAGTTGTAGGAGGCCACTTTCTAGCTCATTAAAAAGCGTAAGTGCAGAAGAAAATGTACTGTCAATTTTTGTCTGATTTTTGTCAGTGTAGATTTTCCATTGAGTTGAATAGCAGACCTTTCTAGTGTATGTATAATTCTAAGATTGTATAAAAATATTTTAAGGGAGATTTAGTCCTTAAGTTTTTAAAACATGAATGAAGAAACGTCATGGAGACGGGGGATGGGGAGTACTTTGAGGGAGTCTGGTTTCTGGGTTTAGGGTTTCCATTTTGCTTTGAAATGAATTGCTCCTCTAGATAGCCAGGAGCACGTGTGGCCTGATGTGTGTTCTTTACTTTTGAACTTGTGGCTATCACTATATTGAAGGTTCCTAAATTGACAAAACAGGCCTGAGGTCACAATGTCAGGCCTCACCTCACCCGGATTAAGCACCCAAGGTTCCCCAGAGTCATTGTACTGACTTCTTTAAACCAGAAGTCTTGTATTCTCCAGACTCACTTCCTGACTTGCTAACTGGAGGTCATGTGAGCCTGAACTGGAGCCATCTGGTTACAGAGCAGTCGGTCCAGTCCAAGTCTCGCTGGAGAACTGTGGCGAGATGTTCGCTGGAGGGCTGAGTGTTTCCCACATGTCACTCACTTAGACCACATGTAAAATCCCTCAGCCTGTGGGTCTATCTGGAAAAGAGAAGAGTAACCATACCTTTTCATGAGGGCCAGCTGCTGGGGTGTAAAGGGCTTTGTCCTCTCTCAGGCACCCATAAAACTTGGTGAAGAAACATACAAGTTGCAGCAGAGATGTCTGTGAGCAACTGTAGTGGTTGCAAAGCTGAGTTTCTAATAAGCCCTCCTGAGTTTGACACGTGTCTGCTCTCGGAGGGAAAGCAGCATCAATCTCACTGTAGTTTTGATGTCAAAAGATGCCTAATTTCACAAGCTCTTTCATTCATCTTCATCTTTTGGCATTTGAAGACGCCCCATTAGGGAGCAGCCCAGGATTTCGTTTTAAACTACTTTATGATAAGGATTGGAAAACATCAACCAGGAAATAGCCCAGATGGAGAGGAGAAGGGTAGTTTTCTTTCTGTTTCTGCCACTGGTCACGTCACTGATGAGTCTCTTAGAATTGAAGGTTTCTCGTCTATGAAAAGAGGACAGGATCGTAGAGTTTTAAAGGTACAGCGTATGTATAATTTTAAACCTGAAACCTAACATTTGTCTGTGAAATGGTCCTAATTAGAGGTACATGATGGCATGGAAATATAAAGAAACAGTGGTAAACCAGTGTGGAAACAGTAGGCTCCAGCGTTGGAGGCCATGATGAATTTACATTTAGGCTATTTCCCAAAAGGAACATATCTTTGATACTTCTAGAGTTAACTTTGAATGCTGTGATTCTATTATGTTCGGAGATAGGACTAATTCTAACCAAATACAGGCAATACGGGCTATTCCTGCCACATTTTTTCCTTGGTGTAGGTCTTTCTGTGTCAGGGAATGTAGCGAGCGCATGGTAAATATGAATCTGTACATATTGCATGGAGAATATCCTTTGTTTTTTTGCACTGTTGCTGTAGCTTAGTCTTTGGTGACAATGCACCAGCCTCAAGAACTCTGCATCTGCCAGGTTCTTCATTCTTACCTGTGACAAAGCCCCAAGTGCCATTCATGGAGAGAGTGGCTGCCTGGATCTTGTTGACAGTGGATCTTGTTGACGGCAGTGAAGGAAAATTGACAGAGCTGTGAAAAGGGGTTCTCTGTGCAGAGGCTGGTACACTCCTTCCATGCATTCTTTTCCCTGGAAAGCCGGGACATCACGCTCGGGCCGCTCTGCCCGGGCCTGTTAGTTTTCCAGTGCCCCTGTGGTCACCTCTGGCCAGCCTGCTAGACGTGGGGACAGAGCCTGTGTGACTCTCACTTCAAGCAGTTGCATTTATAAGTGGCTTTCTGGAAGGTCTCTTTTGGCCACAGAGCTTATGTGGAGCATAAATAAATGGGGTGAAAATCGCCAGAATTACCACCGGAAATTCTTGTAAACTTCAAGCTCCCATTAAATGCTTCTTTTTAGAGTGTTCATAATGCTCAATATTCAACATCTAATAAATAACGTTTCAGAGCAGAGCCCCAGGGACAGTGAGCTGAAGTGGGTGGCTGGCTCATGTCCAACTGTGATGAGCCTGCTCTAGAAATCAAACATAAACTAAAGCAAGCGTCCTGAGGGCTGTTCACAGAAACCTGTATCTGGGTTTAGTCTGGCTCTGGCCTCTTAGTATTATGGAGCTCCTGAGGTACGAGGGCCTATGTTTTATCCCCCAAACAAAAGCAGACCGTGTGAGAATGGAATGGGTCAATAGGACATTTGAAAGCAAGGTTGTCCCAGAAAACCAAGCATGTAAGATTGCCACACACCCTTGGGTCCTTTGCTTCAACCTTGCATGTAAGGCAGTCTTTTCCTCACTACCACCACTGCTTCACCTCCCCAACCAGGCCATTCATTTCTTGGGGGTAGAGAGAACCCCTGTTTTATTTACCTCTATGCCCTGTGCCCAGTGCACTGCAGGTGCTCAATAAATGAATTTTGTTTAATGAATTCAGGCTTCTCTTGAGCACATGTACTAATGTGGGGCCTACCATTTTGCCAGGCAGCTCATCCAGCCTTAGAACCCACTCCATGGCTGAGAAGAGCTTGATTAATATGATAAGGGCATACAAAACACTCAGTAAAAATCAAGGGCAGAAAGGCCAAGAGTCCATAGTAATCAAGGCGTTGTTGACCTTTTTCAGCACTACGCTAGGGCAGGATTTCTTCAGGGGCTTCCTTAGAACACAGGTCCTATGGTTTGAAGAAAAAGGATTTGGTTCAAGATATCAGAGAGGCAAGACAAGCCTGTTCCTGAAACACACCACTCTGTGGCGAGCGCCTGTGCCCTTGTTGCTGGTGTTTTGTTTCTTTCTCTTCCCACTAACAGACGTGGACCTTCCCCTGTAATTCTAGATACTCTGTTTTTTTAAGAACCTCTTCTTTGTGTGCTGAAATCTATAACATTCATGTATTAAAGGATGAGAATTACTTAGTCATGAAGGCCTCCGAGTTAATTCCAGTGTTCTGAAGGATAAAACTTTAATTGGCAGTCTTGGCTTGATTGAAGGTTTGCATATCAGTATGTCTTCTCCCTCCCCCTTCCTTCCCCTCCCACTTCTCTCTCCTCTGTCTCTTTTCTCTCTTGTGAAGAAGTTTGGACCATAATTTTTTTTAAGTAGTCATGTCTGTGCGGAGTGTTTGATTTGACTCCTTGGGGAAATTAATGGCCAAGAAGAGAAGGCCAGAGGTTCTAAGGTTGAAATCCACTGGGCCTCCATTTGTATCCATGCCACTGTAATTAACTGGAACTTCCATTGGTCATTTGTGCGTTCAGTTGATCAGAAAGCAATACAGCCCAGCCTATCTGTAAGTAATCAGAAAATACTGGCTGATAGACCTGTTAGACGGTGTCCCTTTGGTCTGCCTCTTGAGTGCCTCAAGCCAGAGCACTCCCTACCCAGCCCCACTCAGTCCAGGTTGCCCTGCTGGCTGGGGGCTGGGGCCATGGAAAGGAGGTCCAGGCACTTACACCGCAGTGCTGTCAGGCTGAGCAGGGAGGTGAGGGTCACTCGTGCCACATAAAATGCAGACTTATCTCACTCCAGGAATCAGTACTCCGGCTAGACCCCTGGTGTCAGGATGGCCCTTTGTCTCTCTGCTGATCTTGATTCCCCGCCTTGAGTCGCTCCTTTCAGCTCCTCCTTGGTTCCCTTCGCCTGTTACACTGGTGTGATTGTTTCTTGGCCACCACCTGTGTCACCTGCATGCCCTGGTCATACCTTACAGGAGGATGAGTGGGACTAAAATAGCTGATTTTATATTTTCTATTTCAGAGTCACCTTGGAGAAAATTAGATTGTTTTCACAACTGTTATCTAACGCAGGAAGAGAAGACTTTAGAGACCCTTCTCTCCCGTGCTTGGTACTGGGATGCTTAGGTGGGTGGTGCATCATGCCCCAGGGCCCCAGAGCATCCCAGCCTGGTGGGTGGCTGCACCCTCTCCGTCATCCCCCACCCCCTCCAGCCAGTGAATGCAGTGTAGGGTCACACAGGATGGGGTCGCAGCCGGCAAACTAAACATTGTGATATTCAGGTCCTGGTTATGGCTAAACATTTGCTCCTGGACTGGAGTTCCCTTTTGTTTGTAAACAGTGAGTCACTTTAGTGATGACAGCAGTTTGAGACTTAGAATAGCAAGACTCTTAATTTGGGGGCTGGTAATAAAGGATGTGAATGGCGGGATGTGAAAAGGTAAATTTTTGATTAAATACTTACTACTTTAAATGTTTTTATTAATTTTCTAAAATTAAATTAATTGAATGTTAAAATTGTGCCTCCTATTGATCCTTAGGGGGTTTCATGAGTTTTAGAAACTTGATCGGAACTACCCTCCCCCCTAAAAAGGCATTAAAATTCCAGGTCTTGTCCCACAAGCAGTAGGTTTCTGCACAGGTTCAAATAAGACCAAGTCTTAGCAAACGTGAGTAGTTCTAAAATGCTTCTGGAAGCCGAGCTCTGAAAGGGTGGCATTTGAATTGGCAGAGAAGAGAGGGCTGTTCCAGAAGGACGGTTCAGCCCTTTATTCAGCCACCGTGTGTTGCACAGCTCATCTGTGTGTCAGCTTTGCAGGCTTCTTGGGACGTCAAGAAAACTTTGTTTCCCCGGCAAGAATATGTGCTTGAGAGTAAATACCATGTCTCCGACAGGGCTCTTAAAATAGTTGGTGCTTCATCGGTGATTTGACTTGAAGCTTTTGCTCTGTTTTCAAGGAATTCAATATTTCAGGAGCTTAACGTCTATGAAAAAGTAACCCTTCTGGGTACCATGTGATTAGGTGCCCGGTGAGCAATTGAGGAGTTGAGTAGAGGACAACCTAGAGAAGGAGGGCTGGATGGGTGGGTGTGATTCACATGGGTGGGGAGAGCAAACCAGACACAGTGTGACTGCACCTGCCTTACGGACAAGGAGGTCTGTTCGCAAAGCCCGGATGAGGCCGCGGACCCCAGAGGCCTCGACCAGCGAAGGTGTTTAGATGTTATAATATGAGTCCAGAGAAGGTCCACATGCCCCTTCAAGGCATTTGCCTTAAAAGTGGTTCTTTAAAAGGACATAATAAGAAACTTTACATGCTGTTCTGTGTGGTTTGAAAATCTAAGAATCTTTAGGAAATAGGAGACCTCTGCAACTTAGTTATTGACAGTAGATTAATCCGTACATTTGTGCCATGTCCGTCACCATATTGTAGTCTGGGTACACAAAGAATATGGGTTGATGTCATCCCTGCCCCAATATAAAGTCAGGTAGGACATTCCCTGCAGTTTAAGCCTCCTTGCAGGTCCCCCCGGCTCTCGCTGTGAATTGTGAGGACGGTTGCTTCTCTCCTGTGCTCCCTGTGCCCTGTTAGCACAGCACCGAGGCCGGCAGGGAGGGCATCCACACTGGCTCGAAGTTTGGACGCATCCTGGAGGCAAAAGGCTCTATAGAGGCTTGTTACCAGCCTTCACAGGCAGGCTCCCCCTGCCACCTTGCAAAAGCCCAGAAGTTACTGGGAGATGGCAGAAAGCGTACCTACCTACACAGACACGCTTTTCTGTACACACACTCAGCCTTTTTTTTTTTAATAGTGCATATAGGTGAGTGTCTTCCCAGTATCTCCCTAAGTGGCACCTTTGCCACAAGAAGCTTATTTTAAGCATCCCTGTCACATCCTCACCTTCTTCATAAGCATTTCCTTGCCCATCAGAAAACACCAGAGCCTATGGGCTGTGTTTCCTGGAAACTTGAGTGTCCTTTTTGGGAGGCTCCTCAACTGAATGCAGATTGGCCTCCAGCCTGGCCAGAGCTTCCATACCTACCTGTTCTGCTTCCCTCGCCGACTTTTCCTTGTCTAAGCCGGCAAGTTGACAGCACTTGCCAACATGTATTTCCCTGGAGCGGCACCTCCCACGCCCCTTCTCTGGCAGTCACGGAGGACGGACTGCTCAGCTCAGGCCAAGGCTGGATTGTAGGCCCCCAGGCCCTGTCAGTGGCCCCAGGCTGGTTTTCATGCACCTCCCGGAATCCTCTTTATCACCCACTCCAACATGGAAGACACTGAAAAATCACCAAAGTAAGCCAGTGTTGTGTCCATGCGCACTGTCTGGAGCTGCTGCATGTTTTGCCTGTGAAGGTGACCTCCAAGGGAACGGCTTCCGTTTGCGTGTTCCAAAAACATAGGTGGCTGCCTGACCCAAGGACCCCCCCCCCCCAAAAAAAATGCCATCTTTTCCTAGGGTGACACCAGCTACAAAACCCTCGGTGGGTGCTGGCAGATGGCGGTGGCTCATTATGAACTGGGTGTCCCTTGGCTCCCTCTGGGGCAGAGCAGAGGGGGTGGCAGGCAGGCGTCTCTTTGCTCTCAGGGGCAGAATCAGCCACACTCTGAAATACAGCCCTGTTCTCCGAACGCTGCGTGAGGCTCCGCTGTCAGATTGTGTGAACATCCACTCTTTTTCTTTTCTATCCTGAATGTTCATAGTTATAGTCCCCAGCTTGCCCCAGGGGTTGCAAGTTTGGCTTAAATGATCCGTACGTTTGATTTTATTTCTCAGGCAGACTTTCCTCCAACATGTTTTAGTTTTAGCTAGGAGAGCAGTCGATGACCTTCCTGGGTTTGTGGATGTCTCTTTTTCCTCCGGTGACATATTTGGTATTGGGGTCCTGTTCCTTTCTTCTCTGCCAAGAAGATGAAAACACTACTGAAAACCCCAGATCTGCCGCCTGGGAGTTACTTTGTGGGAGGACAGCAGTAGGAACGTTTATGTTTTTATTCCCAGATTAAAGTTGATTGGGGTTGTTATGTTTTGTGTCGAGTTTTTTTGGAGGCGTTGCCCTTTCTTGGAACATCACGTGATTTCGTGGTGCTAATTAGGCAGAAACTTGTCTTCCCTACAGATGCCAAGATTATAGAGGGACTTACTCTCACCAGAGACCAGATGACAGCGTCCATAGGTCATTTTAGCATGGGCCTCATCCTGCGGCTTCCCCATTTTATTTTCCTTGCATCAACAGCCCAATTTCAAACTTATTTATTGGGCAAGGAGGGGGAGAGGGGGATCTTCTCCTACTAATGCAAGTCACTGATGGGATAGCACATTTTCATATTTCTTGTTAGTTGGCCTGTTGCCTAGTAACTGTAAAGTGATAGCTGTAATTCCCTTCAGCTGTATGCTTTCTTTTCCTTCCAAGTTTTGCTTAATCTGATGTGTTTTTAAACTTAGCAGAGCATTAGCATATGCACATGAGCCTCACAGTTAACTACAACGTCTCTCTTTAGACGATGTAAGAATGGTGGGGTCTTCACTGAAATCCATGAGACTTGTACCCAACCTGAGAATCATTAAATTCCCAGCTCAGTAGCTGAGCTCACTCCTAAATGTGCTCCCTCACCCCTTCAGACCTTGGTGGAGTCAGGTAAACGTGCAAACATTGCCTCACCAAAGAGTGGCCATAAATCTCAGGCAGGTGAGGCGGCCTGCCTTGTGGCTGCTTTCAGTCATCAGGCCTTCCTAATGAAGGGTGACTCCGGTTCTCCTCTTGTATTTCTGTTCAGAACTTATCTGGTTCCTTTATGTTTTCACATTATTTTACGATCCGTTTGCCTTCCATCCCGGAGAAAACAAGTCGCCTCTCTGTTCTGTGGAGTGGGAGTTTTTGTATAAAATTTGTTTGAGAGCTGCCTCTACACCTGGGCCTGGGCCTCTCTGGCTTAATCTCCAAGCACAGGTAGTTTCTGCACCAGGTGGGAGGCGCACCTGTGAGACTGGGGGAGTTCCAGCACCTAGCACCACAGGTGGCCCCCCAGGCCATTCTGAAGGAAGGGAAAGTGAGAACCATGCATCTCCTCTTTTTTTTTTAAATATATTTTATTGACTTTTCACAGAGAGGAAGGGAGAGGGATAGAGAGTTAGAAACATCGATGAGAGAGGAACATCGATCAGCTGCCTCCTGCACACCTCCCATTGGGGATGTGCCCACAACCAAGGTACATGCCGTTGGCCGGAATCGAACCTGGGGCCTTTCAGTCTGCAGGCTGACGCTCTATCCACTGAGCCAAACCGGCTAGGGCCACGCATCTCCTTTTTAATGATGCTTCCTGAAGAGTCTGGGCCTTTTGATGAAGGAATGGGCATTTGGCCTCAGGATTGTTGTTGGTTGTGCCCATGTGGGCCTCCTGCCCAGGTTTCAGGGCTGATGCCTGTTCTGCGTGGAATGATGCCCTATTGGGGGCTATGGTGCCCTCCGCCTCCTTCCTTCCTATGCTGAGCCAGCCCCAGCATCAGAGCAAGCTGTATGCTTGGCCTGTGTCCGTGTGGAAGAAATATGTCACCATCCCAGGTCCACGGCTGGATAATTAACACCAAAGGGAACCGGGGGATGGGGTCGGAATTAGGTAATACTTCATAGCTTCTCCCTTGGCACTTTCAGTAGTTCAGGGTAGAGAGTTGGGGACCAAAGTCCCCTGATGACTAATTGCATAGTGATGTTAGGTTGTGGTTTATTAAGTGTTATTGTGAAGGAAAAAACCAAATCCCCTTCTAAAGAACCCTATTCACACCCTCGTTTGTTCATGCCTCAGGGGTCCATGGTAGAGGCGCTGAAATAGCACTAGCTCTTGGAGGCTCAGTTCCTCACAGACACTGAGATCTGGTGTCTAGTTTAGCCTTTCCCCTCTGAAATCAACAGGCCGTTATTTTATAGTCCAGGATAAATTGTCTCATACCCTAGCAAAGCAAGGAACAGCTCCCGAAAAGCCATCGGCCAGGGCAACTAAGTGCTGGGGCTGGGGGAAGACGGGCCTTCTTTTCCTGCTTTTGTCTCTGCTGCCGGTGAAACAACCTCAGTTCTTGTCTTTGGGGCTGTGACCAGGGGAACTGCAGCCATGGGTGTGTAACATTACACACACCAAGCCCTGGGGTCATTCTGCACATCGGTAGAGAAGGGTAAGGCTGCCAACCGGTGCAGTCACAGAGGAGATGCAGTCACAAGTGCACTTGTGAAAATTCCACAGGAGCTCATGATGGTATCTCTGAAGAGGAGGGGCAGACGTCCGTGTGTGTGAGAAGGCTTATTGATGCATTTTTCATTACTTGTTCACCTTATCCGGTGAGCAGATCTTGAGTTCATGTTGCTTTGCTACCACTTTTCTCTCCATTTTTTGGCCTGGAGCCATTTTTTTCCTACCATGACAGCCACCTGTCTCCATAAACAAACAGTTTTATGTCTTGAGACCTGTCACGTCAGTTCCTGTGGCTACATCTCTATGAGTATACAGTTGACCCTTGAACAACACGGGTTTGAACTGCACGGATCCAGTTATACGTGGATTTTTTTCAGTAAATATATTGGGGAAAATGTTTGGAGATTTGCTACAATTTGAAAATACTTGCAGATGAACCACGTAGCTTAGAAATGTAAAAATAAATTTTTTAAAGTTATGTCATGAATGCATAAAATACATATATATACATATTTTCTCTTACGATTTTCTTAACTTTTTTTCTCTAGCTGACTTTATTGTAAGAATGCAGCATATAATACATATAACTTACAAGTTATGTGTTAACTATTTATGTTATTGGCTATTAGTAATTTTTGGGAGTCAAAGGTCTCCCAAAGATATATATATTTTTTTGATTTCAGAGAGGAAGGGAGGGGGTGAGAGAGATAGAAACATCAATGACGAGAGCGAATCAACGATT
Organism: Myotis lucifugus; assembly: GCF_000147115.1. Taxonomy (NCBI): domain Eukaryota; kingdom Metazoa; phylum Chordata; class Mammalia; order Chiroptera; family Vespertilionidae; genus Myotis; species Myotis lucifugus. Next base: position 663,118 of record NW_005871426.1, on the reverse strand, counting down.
GGCTGCCTCCTGCACACCTCCCACTGGGGATCGAGCCCGCAACCCGGGCATGTGCCCTTGACCAGAATCGAACCTGGGACTCTTCAGTTCGCAAGCCGACGCTCTGTCCACTGAGCAAAACCAGCTAGGGCCTAACCGGATTTTTGACTGCACTAGGAGCTTGGCACTCCTAAATCCCACATTGTTCAGGGATAAACTGTACTTTATAAAAATATCCTCTAACTTTTCCAGGCTCAGTGGTTGCATGAAATCTGATAAGACTTGTGTAAATTAGATGCTCTCAGAGGACCTCTTTTGTGCCTTACCACTGAATACTTTTAGAGACAAAATAATAATGTTAATTGTTAAAGGGATGTTTTATGAGAGGTAGTTTTTTGTCATATGTGTGTTATGTAATTTTTTCCCCTCTGTAGTTTTTTTAATTGAGGGGGGTTTTTTTTAGAGGGAAAGAGGAAGGGAGAGAAGGATAGAGAGATAGAAACATCTATGAGAGAAACATCACCGATTGGCTGCCTCCTTGCACATTCCCCCCCAAGGAATCGAGCCCTCAACCCAGCATGTGCCCTGACTGGGAATCAAACCGGTGACCTCTCAGTTCATGGGTCGACGCTCAACCACTGAGCAACACTGGCTCGGCAGCCTCAGTAGATTTTTAACATAAAAATCAAATTTCTAAGACAGCCCACCTAGAGATTACTTACTCCTTTTTTAGTGGGGGAGTCAAGATGACCCCCACCCAGCAGTGTAGACTTATTTAAGCCTTTGTGGAAAATGACCATTTCATCTCTGGTTTGGGGGTATTAATGGAAAGGTGGGAAGCAAAGTCCACAGAGCCAGTGGGAGAGACCCAGAAAAGCATAGCTGGTCTGCTTAGGGTGACCCCGCCCTGGGCTTAGCATAAAAGTCCTGTCTCCCAGGAAATCCCTGGTCCAAACTCGAGAGCAACGTCCCACCTGCACCCTGGACATCCCTATCTTCAAAGGGCCGCCAAAACACCCCTAAGTTGCTCGTCTCTGTTAACCTCCCAAGTGAATGACCCCATCTCCTTTGAGCTTTGTCCACTTGAGAACGTTTTGTAGGCCAGCAGAGAAATCAGGTAAGTCGACATCCCCATGCTTCAAGCTGGTGTAGCCAAAACAGCTTGACTGAGCGTGCCCTGGGCTCGGAGGTGGGTGAGGACCTGGGAGGCTGATGACGTGTGGCCGCGAGGTGCCTGCCCACTCTTGCCATGTGGACTCCTTTAATCGTCTCTGGTTTTCTTTCTTCCTCCTCTAGACCCTCAAACTGACACAAGACCTACAAAGAAAACCCTTTGCCAAATCTGCTCAGCAAGTGGACAGTGACACCGTTTACAGCTTAACCCCTTTGTGAGCCCCACGCCATCTTCCTGACCCAGCCGAGACTGTTAATGGCCCCTGACCCTGGATGAAGCACTTACCCTGGAACAGAACTCTCTATATACAGTATGCAAATCTTCCTTGTACGAGGTGATGCGCCCCCGCCCGCGCAGGCCAGCACCCGCCAGCACCGCCCACCTCGGTCAGAGCACACCGGGAGCCCCCGTTGGCGATTCCGTGGTTTCATATCATGATGGTTTATGGGATGTTTTAAGTGTTGTGTGTTTGTTTTCCTTTGACTTTCTGAGTTTTTCACATGCATTAACTTGCGGTATTTTTCTGTTAAAATGTTAACCATTCTTCCCTAGGCAGATTTAAAAACAGAAGGAAAATGTACCAGTTACCATTTTGGCTTTGGGCATCACGAGCGGTTGAGCCCCTGGAACTCCATAAACTAACAAATTACATAAACTAGAGGGGGATATTCTTTCTTCTTTTGTTTGGCAGAAAAGGATCCTTTTCTAAAAACTGAACAATGGCACAACTGTTCACTGTGCGCACCCATCCAGGACTGAACCCTGCATAGGCAAAACGAATGGACCACAGCCACCAGCCCAGTGGGTTTCGGTTCTGAGTCAGGGTAGTCGGGGGACGAAACCCCAGCACCTGGGCTGCAGGTGCCAGATCAGGGCTGGTGGTCCCCTGTCAGTATCCTGAGCGAATGCAGTGAACAGTGATGCTAGGTTGGTTAGAAAATAGGGTTTTTTTCAAGAAAGAAATCAGCTCAGCTGTCCACTAATTGCCAAATGCCACTAAAGGATTTAGTTTTAAGGAGAAAAGAAAAATTAAACAAAAAAGGAGTTCTGTTTTGCTTTGCAGAAGAAATGAACTTGCAGGGGAGCATGAAGCCTACAGAGAGAAATGTGTGAAAAGTACAAACGCGAGTCAGTGCAGACCTACATACACACCCTCAATAGTCTCCAGCCTTGTTGTGTATAATCTGAGCTACTAGACGTGTATGAGTGAGAGGCAATAGCGTACAAACTGATTTTTTTCATATATAATCATAGATTGTAATTGTACCAGTGACATGATGGAAGTACAAGGTAGGGCAGTTTTGACTATTTTTTTTTCCACTTTCCTGCTTCTATGGATTTCATTTTGTTTTGGTTTTTTTTTTCCTAAAAGTTACGGTGCTGTATAGGTGCTTTCTGTTTAACCTGGAACGTGTGATCATACTACTTACCCTTTTTTGATAGACAGAATAGTGGGGAACACCTTTGGTACATAAGAAACTGATGTAACAACGCTCTGATTAGCACAGCACATGCATACTTCTCCAAAGTGATATATGAAGATCTTTTCTTTGCATAAAACGCACTAGGCATATAAATGTATAAATATATTTTATCATGTACAGTACAAAAATGGAACATTCTGCATGGACGTTAGGAATACAGGCTAGTATTTCAGCACAGACCTCCCTGCATGAGTTCTCACTGCCTCTTACACCGTGCAGTGGGCACTGACTCCCTTCCACCAACACAGACGTGCTGCCCGACCCCCTGCACTCACCACCGGCCGCCAGGGGCCCCCTTGTGCACCTTCGCTTTAGAATTCCTGCGGGGGTGATGTTGGTGGTGATCACAGCTCCTAGCACAATGAACGTTCCATTTGGTATTGTCACGCGTCTTTCCCGCCTCGCTTGGGTTGTCATGTTTGAACGATGGCCCTGTTGATTTCACCCTGCCTTTTACTGAATCTGTAAATTGTTGTGCAATTGTGGTTATAGTAGACCTGTAGCCGTATCGCTTTTTCTAAACTGCTACCAGTTTATAATCTTCATTTTAAAAGTACGTATAATTTTTTTAAATATGTATTCTATTCACGTGGTCTGCTTGTCAGAGACAGGCTTTTGCTTACTATGTTCCTTTACATAATGCTAGCCGCTTCCTCGATTCTCTGGTTGTCTGCTGTGCACAAGAACTGTCCGGTGTCAGCGAGAGGGCTGCCTCTCTGGGTCCCTCAGCAGTGCTGCCTGGGGTGGGGTGTGGTTCAGAGACAGCGGCAGTTGCTGATGGGGAAGGGATGGAAGGGTGTCGGATACAAGGGAGAATCCCAAGTGCTTCCAACAGGAGAGCCCTGCGAATCTCTCCTGAGTTCAAAGAAACAAGCAAACTAACAAAACAGCTATTTGCCTTTGCAGCTTTATAAACCCTGGGAGCTACTTTGGGAGAAAGAAAGGCAACCCTCAAATGTGTTTTGACTTTAAATGTTGCATTCCTTACAGACATGGGACATCTCCTTTATTCTCTCTTCCCCCAGTTTTGTTAGATTTCAGGCAGAATGTCTTACAGAGTGTCCTAGAATGAGATTACAATTTAAAACAGACGAGGGAGGGACAGAGCAGTTCGAGAGCAGAGCAGGAAAATGGAGGGGAAGGGGTGCTTGGAATTTTTTTTTTTTTTTTTTTTTTTTTTTTTTTTTTAGTAACAGCATCTACATGTAGAGAGTTGTGGAGAGCTGTCAGGGCAAAGTCAAGTGCCAGCATCAGTCCTAGGAGAAGGTCAGGACAGAATAATTAGGCCCGTCCAGGAGCACAGCAGCCCACACGCAGCTGGCCACCCGCCCAGAGGCCAGCCTCCCCTAGCCCAGCGGATGCTGACGTGGTCAGACTGGGCAGAGGTCCCACACCAGCCCTCTGCCTCTTATATTGAGACCTGCTTTCAGGAAGGACCACCTGTTGGCCACCATGTGGGGTTCTGCGTGCCGTGGGTCCCCCACATCGGAGCATCTCGGAGGAACGCTTAGTAGCCTCCAGGGCCGGCTGCTGTCCTGGTTGCATCCCGATGAGAACGCTCCGAGGCCACCCGAGGCCTCCAGATCAGCTGCTCCGGGAGGCCTTCCCCTTTCTGATGGGAAAGGAGAAGATAACTGATACTGCAAGCATGACATGTGTCCTGTGGCTCTGTTGTTCTCCCAGGACTCCAGAGCCTTTTACCAAAGTCGGAGAAGAGCTTTCTCACAAGCTTTCACTGTCCTGGAGTGGGGACTGACTGCCGGTCCGGGTGCCCCGCCAGCGGTGAATGTTTCCTTTAGCGCATCCTCTGCGATGATTGCTAAAACCCGTTTCCTGTCCGCGGGAGAGTGGTGCAGGCACCTGTGGTACAAGGAGAACTTTGTGTGTTTGGTGTTGAGTTTTGACATTACCTGTGTGTCACTTCCCCTCCCTGAGCTCACTGCCCAGGACAGATATGCCCAGTCTCAGGGTATCATTTCGGGGGGCTTCCAAACCTGACCCCGATGGTAGGCACAGACTTCACCACTACCTAATGAACCCCCCTCCCCACTTAAAGAAGAAGGGACATTGGAATCTCTTAGGATTGTCAGGAGAAAAGCGGTCAAATAGCCAGTTCTGTTTCCAGCACGGACGCCACGGGCTGGGGAGGGGAAATAAGAAGGTTGCCCTTTCTCTCTGAACGCAGAAACAGAGCTCTGGCAGCTCTGACCTCTCGTTTCCCGTTTCCTGCTGTATTTGAGGAACCTGGTATGGTTAGGCATTAGGGGTTTTTTTTATTATTATTAAGAAAAGCAAATTTTTTAAAATAGAAATGCAATCACTGGCTAAGAGGTACGAAAAAGCCAGCCTCTTGTGGCGGTCAGGGCAGCAGGGCAAAGTGAAGGCCTTGTGCAGTCGTGTCTGTCCGGTGAGGTCTGAGAGCAGATGCCCAGGGAGTTGAAGAGTCTATTAATAATTTTTGATCTAAATCTTTTGTGGGTAACATTTTATGCAGTTGTAATGACTGAAGTACTTTTGTCTAATTTTACTTGTATGTATTTTCCTTTGGTGGATGATAGGTGACAAGGCCCCTGCCACACTCCAGAATACCGTGTATGTGCGGCTGCTTTTAAAAATTGTGTGTCTGGTCATTTCTCTAAAATTATCTCATTGCCTGGCAATCAGTCTTCTCTGGTATACTTGTCCTAGCACATTATGTACACAGGAGATGTAAACAGGTGTGAAGGAGGACCAGGAATTTAGTTAATATTTTTAAAAATGTATTGTGTGTTTTTGGCTTCACATATTGAACATTTTTTAAGAAAAAAAAGTTGCATGAATGGGAAAAAAAATCTGTATACAGTATCTGTATAACTGTCTTATCTGTTTCAATTTCTTGCTCACACCCCATACAACTAGACTTAACTATGGCATGTGGCCACATTCAAAACCCTGAGTCACACAGTCAATACTTTGGTTTGAAGCGCCTCATCCTTTCTTCCAAAGCAAACACTATCATTGCATCTTACTGAGGATTTTGTCTAGCCACATGTTGCCATGAATTAACTCTACCATCTTACTTTTCAAGAATCAAAGCCAGTTTGATTTGGGAATCTGCCCCTTTCCAAATGAAATAGAGATACAGTCCTTACTTTCCTTGGTATTTGTACATATTGCCTTGTGTATTCCACTTAAAACCGTAATCTAGTTTGTAAAAGAGATGGTGACGCATGTAAATAAAGCATCAATGACACTTTATCTTACTCCAAGAAGTCTTTGTTCTCCCTCCCCCTTTCTTTAACTCCAGAAGTGAAATAGCTGCATTTTCATCTCACAGTCCTCCTGTGCGGGACTTCACAGGCTGGGAGAGGCACAAAGCCACATGCCTCTATCATGAGATCTCCAACTCAGTGAGTCCAGCAGACTTTTTCTCTGGCCCACTTTTGACCTCCACCGACAACCAGACAATTCAATAAAAGCAGATCTGTGGCGTTGTTCATGGTGGCGGAGGCCATTGTGGATGTGCACTGAGTCATGTTGCCTGGAGGAGCTGTTAAGCAGGGAGGCGGGTTTTAGATTCTCTGCCTTCACTAAGTATCGGAGGTTTTGACCTGTCAGAGTTTGGGCCCTATTGAGAGTCCTCACGTGAGTCTGGCAGACAAACATTGGTCATGGGCCGTGCGTGCCCCTCCTGCATATCGAAAGGCAAACAATACTTCAAGCTTCTTGTGGGAACAGCATAACTATTTCCAATGTTTGTACGTTGTAGGGCCTCTCAGTCAAATTAGGAGGAACTCCACCCAATTGTAAAACGATTCCTAGTAGCCTGGGTTATGTTTTTTCATTTTAATAGACATGTTATAAAAATGATTCAGCTTTCCGAAACCCCCTAGGATTAGGTTCAAAGGCTCAAACCACATGATGGACTTCTATTTCAGGTCAAGTAGGTAAAAATGATTTGAAGTTTGCCTTCATAGTTGGTTCTTACTATTGTTTTAATTACCTGTAAGGGTACAACCTCACCGTCTTCTAACACCCAAGCCAACGGGGAGAACATACTTCATTTGAGACTGCTTCCCAATTTTGATTCTGTCTCCCAAGAGGTTAAAGATGGAAATCCAACACTCGCTATCACAAGATTCTCAGTAGAGAGTGCTCCCAAGTCAAGTAAAAATTGAACTAATTAATAAAAGTTCACAACAATTACTAAGTCAATCCCAAGGGTCACAGTGGCCAGACCCTGTGACGGGCACCAAGAGAACTAGGACCCGGGCCCTGCCCTCTGTGAGTTTGTGCTCTGGGTATATTCTATCTGCTGCACCTTGGTGAATAAAGAACTAATTCCTGCTGACTCTGCGTCAGCTTCGTGTTTAAAAGAGGAAGAATTTAGGCTAATCTCTAAAATACTTTAGGGATTTGTTTTTGCAGATGTTCAAGTAATGAAGGCAAACCTTCAAGCCAGCAAATGTGACATGTATCAGCCAAGTCACCCACACCAAGCTGGAGTGCAGCAGTCCAAGGTGGAGGAAGGTAGAATTCATAGCCACAGTCTGCCAGACCCTTCCCTCACTGGGACATAGGAAGGTCTGGAGATGGCTATGGGGAAGCTGTGGGGGGAGGCCTGTGGTGCCCGGCTGCCTCTCAGCTCAGCCTGTGGTGGGAACCAGCAGGGAATCTAAAGTGAGGTGAAGAGGGCAGCTCCCATCTCCATCAAAGAGAAGCAGCGGTGCTGGGCTCAGAGAACTGGAGACATTGGAGCTGGAGGAGGAGGGGTCCTTCCCCCCGGTTTTTCCTTACTCGAACTCGAGGAGAAAACTATTAGCAATGTTTAAGACCTGAAGAAATTAGATTGTGTAAACTATGGCTGGATGGAGGTACTAAGTGGTAAAAGGCAAACATTGAAATGCTAATTGTGCTGGACACGTTTGCCTTTAACAGTGGACTCGGGACCTCAACATGTCCACCAGGAACGGTCTGTAACTGCTCCTCAGTCATTCCCTCCACATTCAAAGGCAGAGAGCACTTGAGCCACTGATGCCCAAGCCCCAGCTGGCAGGCGGCATCAGCAACCATGGCCCGTTCCAGGAGGGGGGAGGGCCCGTCTTCCAAACCATTGGGTAACTTCCCTAAGTAGGAGGGGGTCCTCATGGGAGAGGTGTCCATTGTATTCTGGCAATTGGATTGTGGGATATTTTGGTCAGACTTCTCTTCATTTTGTTGCACTGTATTTTTAAGTATTTTGAAAGGTAATGAATTCACATGATTCAAAAGCCAGAAAGCATATACGTACACACAGGGAATGTTTTCTTCCCATCCCTGTCTAGTTCTCTCCCTACTTCCTCCCACTCCAGTTTCTTGTGTATCCTTCCAGAATTTCCTATGCACCTACAATCAATCAAAACAGATTCTAATTTTCCCCCTTTTATGACACAAAACAATACATTATGCACCCTGTTGGGCATCTTGTTTTGCCAATGATTTCCTCACAGTAGAGGAGATATTTTTATAGTTGCATAGTACGCCACTGTACTAATGTATTAGAACTCATTTAACCAGTTGTGCCCTGTGGATAGACACTGGGTATTGAATTGTTTCTAAACAGTTGTTATTATCAGCAACACTGCAGTGAATAACCTTGTATATATATTACATACACGTGCCAGAATCTTTGTAGGACTAATGGCCAAATGTGAAATAGCTGGGTCAGGGAGTATATATACAGTTCCAGTGCTGATAAGAGATTGAGCAAATTGCCCTTCAAAGTACCAACTCACAACACCCACAAAATATGAGAATCCCTGATTTCCCAGCCTCATATTTTTAATGTTTTAAAAATGAAATTGCCAATTGTTCCCCCCTCACCCCCCAGCCCCTTTGTTTTAAGGTAACGAAGGCCTGGTGAGAGTGAGTGGTGGGGGATGGGAGAGGGGTTTAGGAGGTGAACTCAGGGTGGCTGGTGACTGCCAGGGAGGGAGAAGGAGCTCTGGGCACTCCAAGCTGAACACCCAGCGTGGTGCCAGCATGCTGAAGAGTCATGCTGCCAACCTGCCCATCCAGTCTGGCCACGGGCTCCTCCCCTCACGCCACCAGCTTGGACCGCCCAGCCTCGGGGTCAGCAGCCTGACCTGACAGCTGCACTCCCTCACCTCCCAGAATTCCAGAGGGGAGTTGTCACCCAAAGGAAACAAGTCTGGCCTCTCTGGCACCACACCACACACCTAGACCTATTCATAGCCAGATTGCACAACCAGCTGGAGGAGAGGCGGCGGCATGGGCAGCGCTGTGCTGCTCCGGAGCTGGCCCTGCCCCACCGCCCTCCGGCTTCCAGAGCAGCCGTTCCCTGGGGACTCGGGGGCCTCCAGGGTCTGACGGCTCTTCCTCCCGAGTCGGGGGACTTGCTTCTCCGAAGGAAAAGCTCTAACACTCTCTACAGGTCCTCCTCTGTGCCGTGCAGGTTGGCCCCTGGGTAGAGGAGGGCCTCTCTCATCAGGGAACAGAAACCCAGAGGCCGGCTTTGACAGAGAGGAAACTGAGTCACCTCACTAGTAAGCCCTGTGTGTCTTTGTGAGGAGCCAGTGTCACGCAGTCGGGGAGGGAAACGCAACTTTGGAAGGGGACAGCCCTTGATTTGAACCCAGCCTTGCCACAGGCCAGTCAGTTCCCTTCTCTGGGCCTCTGTTTTCTCACCTGTGAGATGGGAACAAGGCTGCCTGTGTGGCAGGTTGTGAGGGTCACCTGCGTGCCCAGGAAGTACTGCACACACTTCCAGTGAGTCAGCAGCAAGTCCTTCGTCAGAACTTCTCATTATACACAGCCCATGGGCCCACACTCTGTGGGGTGTTGCCTTTTTTATCATATAAAAACATAAAACAAAGTTTGACACATTAATGAGCCCCAGCAGTGTAATTAGATGCATAGTAATTAAGCATAAAGGTAACCAACTTGTTAAGGTTTTCCTGCTCTCGTTTTCTTTGATGTTCTTCAGGATCTGTGGGCAGCAGTCACGCTCAGGGTCCATGTCCTCTGTGTACCGTGCCATCGTCATCACAAAGAACTCGTGTCCTGGCCAGGGAGGGCTGGGAGATTGTTTCTGGTCCTGCCTCTGCCACTAAGCGCTGTGCGGCCTGGAATGAGTCATTTCCCCCTCTCTGGGCATCAGTTTCCCCATCTGCAAAGTCTGCATCGGAAACACTGTGCTTCATGAGGCTGTCATGACAACCCGAAATGGGACACATAGAACCACAAAGCAAGTATTAGGACCACAGGTGCTGCTGTGAGTCAGGAAGTTGGCAGATGATGATAATATTCATTTTCCAGGAGGGAAACTAAGGCAGAGCACAAAGTAGGCTTTTAGCAGTGGTTCTTAACCTTCTGGCCCTTTAAATACAGTTCCTCATGTTGTGACCCAACCATAAAATTATTTTCGTTGCTACTTCATAACTGTAATGTTGCTACTGTTATGAATCGTAATGTAAATATCTGATATGCAGGATGGTCTTAGGCGACCCCTGTGAAAGGGTCGTTCGACCTCCAAGGGGTCGCGACCCACAGGTTGAGAACCGCTGGCTTATAGGGTCATGGTTTCTTGCTGCAACCCTCTCCTCTGCCCAGGTTTCCAAAGCCACACCGGAGAGATGGAGACGGGAAGGATGGAGGGAGAAAGGGGCCCTGGGGATGAAGGAGGTGGCGCTGGGGGAAGGGGGATGACTTGTTCTGTGGTATCCATTCCAGAGGAGGGGGTGCGCCCTGCACAGACGTTAGCCCTGTACCCTGGCGGTTGCTACACCCATTCCCGTGCAAAAGAAGTGAAATGACACAGGGGCCCAGAGTGGCCCGGGGGAAGGCCTGTTGGACACAGACAGGAGGCAGGGCAGGTTGCTGCTAGTTCGAAGGGCTCGGGGAATGGTGACAAGCTGGAAGCTGCCCGTGTAATGAAACTGTTACCTGGCGCACGCCTCTGTGTGTGTGTGTGTGTGTGTGTGTGAGAGAGAGAGAGAGAGAGAGAGAGAACGCTTCTGATATTTCTGTCTCCAGGATGGGCGGGATGGCATTTCCTAACTGAAGAACTGAAGAAAGCGGCATCTACCTGGGTGGTTTGAAGCGTCTAACTGCTGCGTGCACATCCCTGAATGTGAAGGCCCGCCTCCTCCCTCAGCCTGGCTCTGCCAGCGCTAGCTCCACCACCTGGGTCTGATTTTGCACAATTAAATTCTTGTTGATAGAAGCCATTTGTTAACTACAGAACTCAAAGCCAATTTAACTTCACAGCAGTGAAATTTTGTACAGTAATAAGTGCATGACAAGGAAAACAGTCCTTTGTGCGAACACGTGGACTGCTGCTTGGAGGCCCGTGGGGCTAGTTAGAAGCACGCGGACTTTGGAGTGGGACACAGGGGTGGGGCCTTATCCTCTCCAAGCTCCCGCCCTTGCCTGTTTCCCGGGGATCATCATAACACTTCCCTTTAGGATTCTTAGCAGGATTGGGTGAAAGCAAACAAAATGCCCACCTATTTATTCACCCTGTAATTCGACATATACTTATTGAGGGCCTACTATGTACTGGTGCTGTGCTGGAGTTAGTGGTTAAGAGCTCGGCTTAGAATAAGAAAGGGAAGTAGATGGATAGGTATCTAGCTGTGCCTGTGCGACCTCAGGTAAATGCCTGAGCCCCGGTGTCTCCATTTTCTCATCTGCAAAGTAGAGGTGATGTACCCCCACCTCATCATGTTATCATGAGGATTAAATGAGATGAGGCATGAACACCACTTAGAACATAGTATCTTGCACATAGTAAGTGCTTGCTAAACTTAGTTACATTTATTAGTACATTGAAGTTGCTCAATCAATCATAGGTTATAGGCTTTGTAATTAGGTTTCTAAAGTGTAGCGCCTATACCCTATCCAAGGACCAAGGAGAGCCGATTTTTAAGAAATGGGCTTGGATCCTATGTATCAGGAAAGCATGAGGGAGCCTGCTACAAACTCCAATTCCTGGGGCCCATCCAGAAGTGCTGAATCAGACTCCCTAACATTCTGCCTTTGCAAACGTTGTTTCCCATGATTCTAAAGTGCGCCCTATGGCTACAGTGTTTTGGCCAGGTCCAAGCCTCGGACTAATGAAAGGACAGGGTCCTCTCATTGCAAGTCCCAGCTGGAAGGCAGGGCCCTCCCAGCACAATTAGAGCCAACAGCTATGGTTGTAAGCTTGAACCTATGGTCCAAACACGTGGCCCCACGTGCCTTGTGCTAGAGTTCAGGTGCATGTAGTTAAGTGAGGTTGAAACTCACGAGAATGCTGTAAACAACGTGATCACGCCCCTACTTTGCCTCGTGGCATCTGCTATAAAATAAAGACACGGCTTGTGGGCGCTGGCTCCTCATCAGGGAGCAGCGTCCCACCGAGACCCAGCTTTCATTCTCTTATCTGTCTTTCCTTAATCCTTTCACCCCTCTACTCAGTTTACCTTTGGCCGCAACAGCACCCCAGTTTGAAAACCCCTGGAAGTAAAAGGTAAAAAATGTTCATCCATTCAGGGGCATCCTCTGTCGTGGGCAGAGTAATAGCCCCCAGGTGTCCATGTCCCAATCCCTGAAACCTGTGGCTGTGCCAGGTTGTAGGGCCCGGGAAACGCAGGTTTGCTTCTCAGCTTTACAATGAGATTCTCTGCCCAGGGTAAGCCCAAGGGTCCTTACATGGAGGAGCAGCGGAAGGCAGAGGGCAGCCTCTAGACCAGGGGTCCTCAAACTACGGCCCGCGGGCCACATGCAAATACAAATATTGTATTTGTTCCCATTTTGTTTTTTTACTTCAAAATAAGATATGTGCAGTGTGCATAGGAATTTGTTCATAGTTTTTTTTTTTAAACTATAGTCCGGCCCTCCAACAGTCTGAGGGACAGTGAACTGGCCCCCTGTTGAAAAAGTTTGAGGACCCCTGGAACACGGTCCTGCTTGATGCTAGCCAGGGAGACTCGTTCTGGACTTGTGACCTCTAGAGAAATGTGTGCTGTTGTGAGCACTAAGTTGTGGTGATTTGCTCCAGCAGCAACAGGAAACAACGATGTTCTCTTCAACGCGACTGGATTCATGCGGCTGGATCTGGAGGAACCCTGAGGGCCAGCCCGGCTGCAGAGGGGCCAGCGGCCCTTCAAGGGCAGTCCTCGTGGCTTCTTCCTCGTTCAGTTATGCTCTGGTGCTCCAGACAGCTGTTGAGCAAGGCTCTTGCACGTCAGGGGGCTCAGAGTATCTATAAATTGCCAACGATCTGGAGGCCAAAGGATCCCTGTCATGCTTCCCACCCTAACCAAGGGCCTGAGCTCCTGAAAATGGTCCATTTGGTTCTTCTCAGAACCCTGAGAGAAGAGAAAGAAACATGCCAGGAGCCTCCTGATTGGAGTGGATCCTGAAGGGCAGTTCTCACACCCACACCCTCCGAGGGTGGGAATTGCCAGGGCTCCTGGGTCTCCAGGTTCAGCTTCTCACTCGCCCTGGGCGCCTCCTGCACTGGACCAGCCTGTAGCCTTTCCCCTCCTCTCCCCTCTCACTCCCTCCCCTGCTCTTAGACCCACGGAGACCTCCTGAGTGACAGGGCACTGTACTGACAGGCACTGTACTGGTGGTCTCACGTACATTATCACCTTTTCCTGAGTTTATGAAAATTTTCAAACATACAAAAAAGTTGAAAGAATGTTTACCCATATACACATCACCTGGGTTCAACAATGCTTAAATTTTGCCATATTAACTTTCTATCTTTATGTACATGTGTATGGATGTTTTGTTTTTGCCAAATTTTTTAAGTTCAGCCATCATAACACTTCACCTTGAAACACCTCAGCGCGCATCTTTCAAACCCCCGAAGATCCCACACCTGAAGCATCTGAATGTAAGAACTTGAAAGTCTAAGAAATGAAATTACTTGCCGCAAATCACACACATGGTCGGGGTGGAACTGAGATGAGAAGCAGAAAAGCAGAACAGGGGGCCAGACCAGGTTCACATTCTGTCTTCTCTCTGAATGGTTCCAGGGCTCCTGATTAGGGTCGTCCCAGGAGGCCGAGCCTCTGGCCTTGGGGTTTCTTCCTGTGAGAAAACGCAAATATTTCAAAAAGACACAATTCCATCTTAACAATATCCCCTGAAGGTGAAGCCACCACTCCCCAAGAGGCTGGTTAAAGCCCCAGGGGCCAGGTTCTGGGGAAAGATGTCCAGGCTGCAGGCCCCAGGGGAGCAGGTCCTCGGTGCTGCCAAGCCTCCTGGAATGCAGGTGGCATCGTGGAGCACCCCCCACCTCGCCCCCGCATGCACCTGGGTGTCCTCCCACCTAGATCCCGACGAAGCAGGAGACGGGCAAATCGTTCCCATTTTACTGGTGGGAACAATAAGGCATAAAAGGGGGCTGCTCAAAAAAGAATTTAATTACCATATAATGAAGAAAAAGGCCTAAATGTGGGCCTCCACATGTGGGCTGTTAACCACCTGAACCAAGACAACCTAGGAAGCTTGGTTATTGGGGGTTTGCCCGGATCCAGGGAATCAGATCGCCTGGGGGTGGGGCCCCAGACCCTGCCCACCTTCCCCAGGTGATGATTCTCACAAATGAAATAAAAGGCTCTTGGGATGTTAGGCCCCAGAACTCGGTCTGAGCCTTGGGGTGAGGCTCTCTGCTCCCACAGGGGGTCATGGAGTCCCTACAGTTTACGAAGCTTTTGCCCAATTGGGTCTACTTGACCTTCCCACAAGCCCAAGAAGGAAGAAAGGCAGATATTTTTACTGCACTGTTTTGAAGATAAGGTTGGAGGAGCTCAAGGAAGCTGATACTTGTCCAAGGTCAACACGCCTCCTTGGTTGGGGAGAAAACCTGGTTCCTCTGATTCTCAACCTCGTGTTTCCTGGTTTTAAAGTTTTACAACGTCTACAGATGGACCAAGCACATTTGAGAATAAAGTCCTGCTCAGAGTAAGTCGTCGGGTGGGCAAAAGAGGGCAGAGCCAGGTTTAAATCCCGTCTCCCTTTGCTAGCTGCACGGCCACAGTGTCCTCATTCATAAAATGGGCGAAACAATTCCCACCTCCTGGTGGTGTTGCAAAGCTGAGAGGGAACAGAAGAGCTAATAACGCAAGTGGGTAAGGCATCCCGGCGGCAACTGTTACTAATGTGGTTTATTAGGGGGAACCGTAGGGTGCTCTCTGCTCAGCCCTGCTGCCTGGCGTTTCTGAGGCCTAATGTTTTTCTGGCAGCAGCAGAGGGAACCAGGGGTGAAGGCGGAGGCCGGGAAGCTGGCACAGCTGGGGACCATTACTTCCTAATGAGGGGTCAGCCCGGGAAGGAGGCCGAGGCAGCTGTGAGGAGGGGCACTGAGGGTGTCTCCGTGGAGGAAACTTGGGCCGCCACTTTGTTTTTCTTGTTTCTGAGCTCAGCTTTACACTCCAGAGGGGAGTTCTCCGCGCCTGGACGTGGGTTTTGAGCTGTGGCGCTGGTGGTTGTGCAGTCAATGGCTCGCCACCCCTTGTGGGGCAATATTGCTATTGATGTCGGGCCAAGGTGGTTAGGAAACGGGATCTTCCAAATGGGGACTTGTGGTTTGGCGGCGCTGAGCTGTGCCTCCACAAGCACAGTTGGGGGGAGACAGCTACCCACAGGGTGCGGCTTGAGGGTGAAGCAGGGCTTCTCCTCCGCCCGGCGCTGCCCCCTCCATCCCCTGCCCCCAGCGTTATCATTATTGCTCTGGGGTTGCAGTGTCCTGGCCTCAGACTCCCCCTAGAGAAGGGCTGTGTTAGGAACAGCTGGGCCCTGAGGAGGCACCTGCCAGCAATAAAGCAGACCAGGGGCCAGACCAGAGAACGAGCTGTGTTCTCTGCCGGCCTATCTCCCGGAGCTCAGACCCCTGTCAAGGCAGAGCTGCCAGGTGGAGAAGGGGAGAGAGCAGCAGAAAGGCAGTGGGACTGAGGAGGCCTGAGGTCACCCCCCCCTCTGGGAAGCATCTAGGACCCCTAGGCAGTCACAGTGCCTTCTGCCCCGTCTGTCCTCAGCCCTCTGTCCCTCCCTGATGTAGCACAGTTGCAATCACTGCTGCAACCACGTTGATGGAGTGATTGAATGAGTCTGAAGGGAAGAGGGAACTCTGAAGGTAGCTCCAGGAACGAGCTGACGGGGAGCCACCTGCCTGGCATTTGCCCGGATGGAAAAACTCCCCGGGGACTGGCAGGTAAGAGTCCTCACTCCTGCCCTTGGAGTTGGATTTCTGTGGAACTTCCCTTCCTTGTTGCTCTGACTGCTCCCCAGAAGCAGCGAGTACTGGCTCAGTGTTGGGCATGTGCGACATGGGTCTCATAGCCAGTGGTGTTGCCAGAGGCCTGACCCTAGTTCTGCCACCCGCTCTGGGTCGGCGCAGGTGTGCAGAGGCAGGTGGGTAAGCTGGTTCACAGGACTCATTTAGCTCGTTCCTGATCGTATCCCCGTGATGCAGAGGTAAGAGTGCTCATGACAACATAGTAGTTACAAAGGGGTGGCTGAAAAGGAACTAAAGCATTTAAGCCAGGCACCTGCTGTGCGTTGGGTAATGGGGGGAGGGGGGGGAGGGAGGAGAGAATGCAGGGCCCTGTCCATGGTCTAATGACAGCCAGTGACGATACAGTGTGAGAGGGAGGATGGGGTGACTGACTGAGCAGTTAATCCAGGTGGCAAATCTGATGACCTCTGTAGACATCCCATGGTTGACAGGGACTGCCCTCCTCTTCACCTGGGTCGGTCTGGTTGGTTGTTCCTTGCCTGCCTCTCTCAGCAGGAGACCTCTCTCCTGCCAGGTGGAGAGGCAGCTGGACAGGAAGATGCTCCGGAGTCAGTGTGAGCCAGTTAGACATTCGGTTGACGCACAGCTTTTATTTCCACGTGTCCATTTATTGGTGCTTTTCCTCTTTCTCGTTGCCCCAAAGGATTGCTTATGCACCAAGCTGTGATGCATATTCTGTTACCTTCTGGGGGAATTACCTCAACGTTGGCCAGAGCTTAGCCTCCTTGACCACATGGGGCTCTGGAGATACTCAGAAGGACCCAGAAGTCCTGGATGCCCTGCAGGCTGGGAGCCAGCAAGGAAGAGGCAGGGACTAGGATGCCAAGTAGGAATGGAGGGTACAGAATAGCCACCCCTGGGCTCGGGTCTCCCTCTCTGAAGTCTGCTTCTCCCACCAGCTCCTGCACCCCTGAGCCTCCATGGGCTCCCCCTGCTCCTCGGACCCCTGTCCTCTCCTCCCGGCCGAGTTTCCCCTTGCAAACCCCAAAGCCCAGATGCCGGGGACACAGTGATGGGACACCGTGAACTCACAGTTCAAACCAGAGAGAGGAATCCTGGGCCTGAGCTATTTTTAAAGCT
Source organism: Myotis lucifugus (assembly GCF_000147115.1). Lineage (NCBI taxonomy): Eukaryota > Metazoa > Chordata > Mammalia > Chiroptera > Vespertilionidae > Myotis > Myotis lucifugus. The sequence goes on along the minus strand of NW_005871426.1, from coordinate 646,131 downwards.
AAAATTGAAGCCCAGGGTTTACTTCCTCGGGACTTAATTAGACTCCAGTGCTGCCAGGGCTGCCTCCTTCCCGCCCACCAGCAAAGCCTGACCAGGGTTTGGGAGCTGACGCCATGTCACAGGCGGGAGGGCTGGGGCCCGGTGGCGTATTTTTGCATTTGGGAGGCTCTGGAGAACAAAACTGCTTGGCCCCCGGCCAGTGAAACTAAGTCAGTTGGGAAAGGGAGGGCGCAGAAAAGCCGTTAGATCATCCTTCCTTCTTTGAACTGCATCGTAAATCTGCCAGACAGGAAATGGGGATTTGGAGGGGAGGGGGCTGCAGTGAGGCTGCAGCGGGGGCTGGGTCTTCTCCACCTTCAGAGCCTGGCCCAGGAGGGACTGTCCTGAGGCTGGGAGACTCGCCTGGGCTGGGGCAGGGGCGGGTGAGAGGGAAGCTTGGGTTGAGTCAGAGCTTCAGCGGGTATGGATGGGAGACTGTAAGTGGCTGCGGGCGACTCCGGGGCCTGCTTCGGGCCCCCCAACTAAAGCCACCTGCAGAGATGCAGTTTTCAGAGCTGGGAGGGACCTTCGAGGCTCTTTAGTGAGGATGTTGAGAACAACAGGAAAAATGAATTATCCGAAGATACACATGAGAACGGGAAGTGGGCTGGGGTCTCCTGACTCTGAAGCTGGCTGTCTGCTGCATCGCCCCTTCCTGCTAGTTCTTGGCTTTTGTGGGGACACAAGCCTACATTCCAGAGTGAAGGTAGGGCAGACATTGCAAGCTCTTCACTCAGTTCACACGAAGAGCTAAATAGCTGGTGTTTAATCGTTATGGAGAAGAGGCTCTGGGCGCGGAGCCCCTGAGCCGCATGGAGGAGCGCTTCTGATCGGGGTGGGAGGCATGGCCTGCTCCCGGTACCTAAGGCCATCCCAGCCTGGGTATCTCTGAAGGGAGAGGCGGGGGACGTTGAGACCTCTGTTGTCTGATATCGAACCAATTTCCTCCCAAGAAGAGAGAACAGAAACCTGGCTAATGACCGCCCACATTGATACGTTTCTGCAACTTTTCTCCAGAAAGACCTAGATACCAGTCGTAGGAGCACCATTACTGTTGGATTAAATGTATGCTCATCCTTGAAACCAGGGAAGCTCCTGTGTTTTCCATCTCTTCCTTCCCCTCCCACAACATTCCCGAGGCTGCCTCTCTAGTGAGGAATGCGATAGACAGGAACAGTGTAAGACCTTCCTGCACACAGCAGGACCCTACATTAAGTGAGAGCCACAGCCAACATTTATTTTGCTTCTATTTCTTTGCCAAGTACTTCACTAGCATTATTTCATGGCATCTTGATAACTATTATTATCATCAGGATCTCGAGGCTCAGAGAGGTGAAATAATTTGGCCAAGGTCACCCATGTAGCAGTCAGGGCCAAGACTTGAACCAAGGCAGGCTTACTCTACAGCCTATGCTTCAGCCACCCAGACTCGTCCACTGGTGGAAAGAAAATTGTCTGGAGTACAGAGGGAGCTAAATAGAATTTCATTTAACAGCAAGAATGCAGCTCATCCCATTTATTGCCTAGACTCAAGGATATAGAAGGGAATAGTGTCGGGCTTGGGGAGTATCTGGCTGAGGGCTGAAGTTAGATGGGGACTGCAATGTTCTATTGTTTGCAGTGATTTTTAGAGAGTGGAAGGAAGGGAAGGAGAGGAAGAGAGAGAAAAACATCAATGTGAGATAGACACATCAATTGGTTGCCTCCTGCACATGTTGGGGCCGGGGATCAAACCTGCAACCTAGGTACGTGCCAGGAATTGAACCTAAGACCTTTCGGTGTACAGGCCAATGCTCTAACCACTGAGCACACTGGCCAGGTCTGAAACTAGTTCTTGATACTCAGGGACAGTGGACATAATTCTTGGTTGTTCTCAATCCTCCTCCTGTTACTTCTTCTCTGCTACTTACTTTAGACATTTCATCATCTCCATTAGGAAGCACACAAGTGGAAGGAAAACTTGCTCATTGTTAGTCTTTTGCTGTCAGCTAACTTATTTTAGGAGTTCCCACTGGAAAAAGACTAGTGGGGAAGTAGTTTGAGGCTTGTAAATTACCTTCTTGCTTGCACATTCCCTGTAATCTGATAGCCTAGATAATGTCTAACTTTTTTCCTTAGTTGGGCTCTGGCTATGTTTGTTGAACTATATGTCATTTTCACCCATGACTCACCCTTGGTCAAATTTTGTGATTGAGGAATATGGACAGCATTAGACATTATTGCATCCCATTAAATGAATTAATACATGTAAGGTACTAGAATATTGTTTAGCTCAGAGTAAACAATAATTGTGAGTTATTATTGATATTGTAAGATGTTGCTTGGAAAATAATACTCAATATCCAAGGCATCAATTATTTTTGTTATACTGAGAGTTTTCATCATAGCAGCTGGGACTGAGTTTTAAAGCAGAATGTTTCTCAAGGGCAGGATCCAAGAGTGATAAAATAGAGCAGTGCTTCATTATAAACTCCTTCAGGGGGGACTTCTGCCTCTAGTTATGGACTAGCTTGTATCAAACCAACCCTCCGTATGAGAACAACTAGAAAAACCTAGATTTTTTTAAAAAGTGAGAGACTTTTTTTATTTGAAAGCATCAGCGAGCTAGTAAGATGGGGTCTCAGGCCCTGGAGAAAAAGGACACACAGGAAGGTGAGTGGCTCACCATATGCAGCTATTTCCCCATCATGCACTTGCTGGTTCTGAGTACATACCGAGATGCTGAGCAGGACTGTTGGCAGTTTCACAGGCCTGAGGAGACAAAATTGGAATTCAATGCTTTCCAAAAGGAGGAGTCCTCATAAACATTCCAGTCCTTCACCGGGTAGGAAAGCTAGCCTGAAAATAGACCAGCACTCACAGAGACTGAAATTCATATCTGAGTCCGTTTACTCTCAGGTTAGATTAAGGAGATATTTTTCCAGCTAACTATCTGCCAGAAATAAAGTACGTATTCTTTGGAGGAAGATAACAATATCCAGAATCTCAAATTATCACTACAATTTTTCTGGCAGAAAAAAATACACCACAGTATCTGGCATGAAAATAAAATACAGGAGATAAGACCAAATCACTGAAAACCAAGGAGAAAAATGTGACAATTTAAACAAGTATGTTGACTCTATTTTTTAAAAATATCAAATGAAAATTCTAGGACTAAAATTAAGACCTTGATGGAAGGGTTTAAAAGCAGGTTAGACACAACTGAAGAGATGACTCACAAACATGAACATAGGCCAGAAGAAAATATCCAGGTTACACTACAGCAAGATAAAAAGTTTAGGAAATACAGAAAAGAGCCCGAGAGAGAAACGAGACCTAATGCAAACATTTGAGTATAGCATAAACAATATTTGAAGAGAAAACAATCTAGATATTTACAAACCAACAAATTACATAAAGCCATAGATTCAAACTGTGAAACAAACCCCAAGCAAGTGAATACAAAGAAAGCCACAACCAAGTACAACATAATAAAATAGCTGAAAACTGCCAAATTAAAAATAGGTAAAAAAAATACAAACCCGAAACAATAAAAAACATGTTGCTCAGAGACACAATAATAAGATAGCCAATTTTTCAACAAAAACAATGGAAGCCAAAAATAATAATAAAATGATATCTTTAGAAGGCTAAAAGTAAACAGCTGCTAACCTAAAATTCTATACCCAGAAAAAGTATCATTCAAAAATAAAAGTGAAATAAAGATATTTCTAGCCAAATAAAACTGAGAAGATTTATAGCTAGCCAATATACTGGAGGAAAAACTAAACAAATTTTCAGGTAGAAGGTAAAGAATCCCAGATAGAAGCAAGAAGACGCAGAAAGGAATGAAGAACATTAAAATCATAAACATGTGGAAAAATCTAAATATTGACTATATAAAACAATATAATATCTTAGTTGGAATATATGTAGAATTAAAACATGCAACAATACAGAAAATACAAGTAGGAAAAGGAATGAAAGTAACCCAATGTCCCTAACATTACTCGGGAACAGAAAATAGTACCGATTTAGCCTGACCAGTGTAACGCAGCAGTTGAGTATCGACCCAGGAGCAAAGAGGCCACTGGTTTGATTCCTGGTCAGGGCACATGCCTGATTTGTGGGCTTGAGCCCCTTGTAGGGGGCATGCAGGAGGCAGCCAATTGATTATGCTTTTTCTTTCATGGAGGTTTATATCTATTCCTTTCCCTTCCTCTCTCTATAAAAAAACAAACAAAAACAATAAAATTACTCAATAAAAACATATTTTAAAAAAAGAAAGTTTGCTAATTTATATTGGACTTTAATAAGTCAAGGATGCGTGTTGTAATATTTAGGTCTAGGGCAGTGATGGCGAACCTATGACACGCGTGTCAGAGGTGACATGCGAACTCATTTTTTTGGTTGATTTTTCTTTGTTAAATGGCATTTAAATATATAATATAAGATAAATATCAAATATATGTCTTTGGCCCTAACCAGTTTGGCTCAGTGGATAGAGCGTCAGCCTGCGGACTCAAGGGTCCCAGGTTCAATTCCGGTCAAGGGCATGTACCTTGGTTGCGGGCACATCCCCAGTAGGGAGTGTGCAGGAGGCAGCTGATCGATGTTTCTCTCTCATCGATGTTTCTAACTCTCTATCCCTCTCCCTTCCTCTCTGTAAAAAAGTCAATAAAATATATATTTAAAAAAAAATATGTCTTTGTTTTACTATGGTTGCAAATATCAAAAAATTTCTATATGTGACACGGCCCCAGAATTAAGTTAGGGTTTTTCAAAATGCTGACACGCAGAGCTCAAAAGGTTCGCCATCACTGGTCTAGGGTAACCAATAAAAGGATAATAAAAAAATAAATAACTAGTTAATAGAAGAGGGAAATAGAATAATAATAATTAAAAAATGCTTGCCCTAGCCCCGTGGTCGGCAAACAGCGGCTCGCAAGCCACATGTGGCTCTTTGGCCCCTTGAGTGTGACTCTTCCACAAAACACCACGTGCGGGCGCACACGTACTGTGTGATTGAAACTTCGTGGCCCATGCACAGAAGTTGGTATTTTGTGGAAGAGCCACACTCAAGGAGCCAAAGAGCCGCATGTGGCTTGCGAGCCGCAGTTTGCCAACCACTGCCCTAGCCAGTTTGGCTCAGTGATGGCCTGTGGACCAAAGGGTCCTGGGTTCGATTCTGGTCAAGGGCAGGTACCTCATTTGCAAGCTTCTCCCCGGCCTGGGCCCTGGTCCAGGCTTGTGCAGGAGGCAACCAATCGATGTGTTTCTCTCACATTGATATTTCTCTCTGACTTTCCCTCTCTCTTCCCCTCTCTAAAAATCAGTGGAAAAATATTCTCGGGTGAGGATTAAAAAAAAAAAAAAATGCTTGATTAATCCAAAACAAGGTAAGAAAGAAGAAAGAAAACAGAACAATTGTAATAACTAGAAAACAAAATGGTAGATTTAAACACAAATATGACAGTATATTAAATGAACAGATTAAGTGTTTTAATTAAAAGACAAAAATTATCAGACTGGATTAAAAATAAACACACCACTGCATCCAAATATACAGAAAGAACGAGAGTAAAAAGAAATATATTTCTAACTAAGAAGAAAATTGGTTTGTCTACACTAATATTAGAGTAATGTTTAAGGCAAGTAGCTTTGTAAGAGATAAAGAAGTACATTTCATAAGGTTAAAAATGTCAATCCATTTGAAAGATATAATAACTCTAAATTGCACCTAATAATACATCCTCAAATTTGATAAAGTAAAAATTGACAGACCAGAAATAAAAAGAAAAGGCAGGGGAAAAAAGCACAGGCATATAAAAGATTTGAACAACACAATTAACAGCTACAACCATGACCTAATTATCATTTATAGAATGTAGCACACAATTGAAAAATACACCTTTAAAATTTTGAATACACATGGTACACTTACCGAAGTTGACCTTATGATGGTCCGTGAAACAAATCTGAACAAATTTCAGAGGATTCAAATATTTTTTTCCAAAAGAGAGAGCACTCAGGGACATGGACAACAGTGTGGTGGTTGAGTGAGGGGGAAGTGGACGAGAGCATAGAAGAGATGGATGGTGATGGGAAAAAGAAATTAAAAATGTATATAATCATTTTTTTCTTCTCTTCCTCCCCTCCCCACACATAATATCTTTGTCAGGTTTTGGTATTTAGGCTAAACTGCCTTCAGAAAATAAGTGGTAAATGTTCTTTCCTTTTCTATTATCTGGGAGAATTCATGGTTCTATAACCACAGTAAAATTAAGCTAGAAATCAATAACAAAGGATACTTTTAAAAATCCTCACCTTTTAAAAAAATTTGTGATATACTTTTAAATAATTTTTGGTTTAAAGAAAAATGGTGAAATATTTTAAATGATCATAAAAATACAACATATCAAAACATGTAGAATTCAGTAAAAGCTGTGCTTGGTGACAGGCAGCAATTTATAGCTCCAAATGAACATGTTAAAAGAGAAGAAAGCCTGAAAACTCATTATGTAAGAATCTATTTCAAGAAATTAGGGGTGGGGGGCAAACCAGCGTAAGAAAGTAGAACATAATAAAGATAAGAGCAGAAAATTAATAAAATAGTAAACAAATGTATTATGAGAAAATCAACAAATCCAGAAGTTGGTTCTACAAAAGGATTGATAATATTGATAAACCTCTTGCATATAAATTTAAGAAAAAAGTGAGAAAACAAAGTATCACCATCAGGAATGAAAAAGAGCACCTCACCACAGATCATACAGATATTTAAAAGAATAAAATACGAGGGGAGCAGGGAGCCAATATGAGGATATTATAAATAACTTTCTGCCAGTAAATTTGAAAATATGAAACGGTAAATTCTTTGAAAAAGACACTGTATTAAAGCGGAGGCAAGGACAAATAGAAATCTAAATAGTCCAATATCTATTGAATCTGTAATTAAAAGCCTTCCCTCAAGAAAAACTCCAGACCCAGACGACTTCAATGAATTCTTCAAATATTTAGGGAAGAAACAGCAACAATCTTACATAAACATAAACTCAGAGAATAAACAGGAAACAGTTACTACCTTGTTTTACGGAGCCCGTTTAACCTCGATACCAAATCTTGACAAAGATATTAGAGGAAAAGGAATTGCAAACCAAACTCTTACTATCAGAGATGCAATCACCCTAATCAAAAATTTGCTTAATATATATGAAAAATATAATAGAACAAGTTTGAGTTTATTCCAAGAATATAAGGAAAGGTTAACATTCAAAACTCAATTAATGTGGGCAAATACCAGTTTAACCGCATGATCAGGGTTACCATCACCAGATAAGACAGGTCATGGCCCCCTGACACGATACACTGGGAAGCGCACATCCTCTCTGGATATTTCCCCAAAATGGAAAACTTCAGTCTAATCATGCACAGTCATCAGACACCCCCAAATCAAAGGATTTTCTAAAAAGCACCTGACCAAGTCTCTCCAAAGTGTCAAGGTCATGAAAGACTAGTAAGGACTGAGCTGTCAGATCAGAATGGACTAAGGAGACATGTCATCTGGATGCCATATGGGATTCTGAAATAGAAAAAGAACACTAGTGGAAAAACTAGTGAAATCTGAATAAAGTATGTAGTGTAGTTAAAAGTATTGTGCCAGTGCTGATTATTTAAGTTTTTATAATTGCCCTATCGTTACGTAAAATGAGCACTAGAGGCAGCTGGGTGTAGGATATAAGTTGTGAAAATCTGTACTATTTTCACAACTCTTCTGTTAAGTCTAAAATTATTTCAAAACAAAACGCTAAGATAATTAAATTAAGTTACCACATGAACATAATAAAAGGGATCTTATGATCATTTCAATAGATACAGAAGAACACATTTAATAAAGTGTAATATTCACAATTGAAAAAATTCTTAGCAAACTAGAAATATAAGGAACTTCCTTAATCCTATAAAGGGATCCATAAATAACCTCATCGCAAATATCATAATCACCTTAATTTGGAAATGAGACAAGAATGTTATCATGACGTTTATTCAACATTGCACTAGAACAGTGGTTCTCAACTTTCCTAATGCCACGACCCTTTAATACAGTTCCTCATATTGTGGTGACCCCCAATTTCTTTGTTACAAATTGAACATAATTAAAGCATAGTGATTAATCACAAAAACAATATGTAATTATATATGTGTTTTTCGATGGTCTTAAGCCACCCCTGTGAAAGGGTCGTTTGACCCCCAAAGGGGTCACGACCCACAGGTTGAGAACCGCTGCACTAGAGGTTCATAGCTTGTGCAATAAAGCAAAAAAAATAAAAAATAAAAAATAAAAAATAAACAGGCATCAGGGCAAAAAAAAAAAAAGAAGAAAAAACTGCCATTATTCATCAGCATCGTGGATAGCATGTAAAAATGTATATAGATATGTGTGTACATACATATTGTTTATGTAGATAAAGCTATAGAGTGAAAATTCAAAAGGCCTTTCAAACTATATAAATTAGTAAATGAATTTAGCAAGGTAGCTGGAGGTAAGATTAGTATAAAAAATCAATTGCATTTTTGTATGCCAAAAATAATCAGAAAATGAAATTTTGAAATGATAGTTTTATAGCATTAGAATAGTATAAAAACATTAATTACATAGGAATAAGTCCAATGGGTGATATGCAACATTTTTTTGTGCAAAAATAATAACATGTTATTAAGAAATCCCAAGTAAATTGTTCAGGTCTCAGAGGACTCGATATTCTAAAGATGTTCTCCCAAATTATTGACAGATTCAGGACAGTCCCAATCAAATCCCAAGAAATTGGCAAACTGATTCTGAAATCTATATGACAGTGCAAAAATCCAAGAATGTCAAGATAATCTTGAAGGACTGAATTGGAGAACTTGTGCTAGTGGTTATTTGGATTTATTTTAAAGCTACAGTAACTAAGATGGCATGGTATGGTGCTAAAACAGATATTTGAGCAATTCAAAAGTGACAATGCAGAAAAGTGAAGGAAAGGCCATGTTTTCAAAATCATGCTGGATCATTTGAGAATCCATATCAAGAAAAAAAGGGAACCTTAATGACTACATCACACCACCCACAAAAGCTAATTATAGGTGTGCTCTAGGTTTAAATAAGATCGATAAAACAATATAGCAACTGGAAGAAGTAAAATATCTTCATTGTTGGGGGTAGACAAATATTTCTTTTAAAAGACACAAACGCACTAACCTTAAAGCAAAAAAAAATTGATAAATTAGACTGCTTTGAAATGTAAAACTTTTAAAAATCAAAAGACGTCATTAAAGGAGTGCATGGTTCCATTTACATAAAGTTCAAAACCAGGCAAAGCGAATCTATGGTGTTACACAGCCTGTGGTAATCTAAATGGTAGTAAATCGTAGCCTCTGAAAGATGTCCATGTCCTAACCCCTTGACCCTTCGAATAAACCTTATGTGATAAAAGAGAGATTGCAGAGGTGATTAAATTACGGATTTTAAGATGGGGAAAGTACCTGGATTATCCAGATGCCAGGGGCCTAGTAACAGGGGGGCAGGAAGGTCAGAGTTGGAGAGAGAGGATGTGATGATGCTGGCTTTGAAGATGTAGAAAGGAGGCCAGAAGCTAAGAAATCAGGTGGCCTCTGAAAGCTGGGAAAGGGAAGGAAAGAGATCCCCCCCTCAGAGCCTCTGGAAGGAATCCTCCCTACTGACACCTTGACTGAGACTGATTTTGAATTTCTGACCTCTGGAGCGATAAGAGAATAAATATGTGTTGCTTTAAGCCACTAAGTTTGTGGTAATTTGTTACAGCAGCAATAGGAAATGAATACATGGTCAGAACACTGGTTACATTAGGAAGGAGAGAAGGTGTAGCACAGGTAGCTTATATACCCTATTTCTTGATCTGGGTGGAGGTTACATTTTATGAAAATTTATGATTTGCATACCTTTCTGAATATATATTACTAGAGGTCTGGTGCACGAATTCATGCACAGGTAGGGTCTGGCCAGCCCACCCTGATTGGGCCAATTGGGCCAGGCCGGCCAGGGGGAGGGGCTGTGGGCAGTTGGTGGGCCGGCCCCATCCCCTGGTCGAACTCCCAGTTGAACTCCTGGTCGAGGGGACAATCTGCATATTAGCCTTTTATTATAAAAATGTACATATTGAAAAAAGCAAAAATTCCTTATGGGGAGTGTATGTTTTCCTACTACAGCCAGCACAAATCTTTCCCAAGAAGAGGTATTCAGTGTCTATCTGTGTAATAGCTGAGCAGAAAATAAATTCCCAGATATTATTTAATGATACCACTAATAGGAACATATAGCTAATTCTACAAAAAGAGGAGTCCTGTGCTACTGTTGGAAGGTAGTCGTGGCTTGTCTCACCTCTAAGGATAATCCTCCTTCTTTGAGAAATGTATTTCTTTCAGTCAACAGATGAAAGATTGTAAAAGGTTCTACAGCAGCAATAATTAACCTGGAGAAATTATCCCAAGTGGTAATGCAATATTAAAATCATAAGTATGTTTTTAAAAGTTTTAGATAAATTTGTGGGTGTTAGATCCATAACTGACTATTAAAGAGAAGCTGTGATGCTTGGGGAATGGCTCCAGTCTTTCAAGTTGACCTCCATGAGCATAGCCGGGTGCTTCCTCCGTGGGTGGATCTCGGTTCTGATTCAGTGCAGCCATTCTTACGTTAGCAAGAGGAAGAAAGTCAGACCATAGGCTCTTCAGCTATGAGATGAAAGCTCCGAGGATCCAAGCATTGGCCTCACACTATAAAAAAAGTAATAATACTGTTAAAGACTGTGTTTGTATGTGGGAGCAGCTAAGGTCATTTTGGAGTTGGTGACCTGGTTGTCCCTGCTGCAGTTCCAGGCCTGCCCCTCATCAGCTGGGAGACACTGGACACTGGGCATGCCCCACAAGGTCTCTGAGTGCGGATGCTAAGACCATCTCAACAGAGTTGTTTTGGGAGGTAAGAAGTGATATGAAAACACCGGTCAAGTGCGATGCACTGTTCAAACACAAAGTATTGCTATTGGTTTTATCTTCAAAGGGAAAAAAATAATGCTTGGTTACCATATTTAATTGTCAAAAGATTTGTCTAGTGCAGTAAGATGTAGTAAAAAAAAAAATAAGAATCTCTGAATTAAGGTGTCCCAACCTCTGGAGCTTCCCAGTGCTCATTAGCCCTTTTTTGTCCTCTAGAAATAAGAACGCTCACTGGTCTTTTAAAGGCCTTGAGAAGTCCGGAGGCAAAGAACCCAGTTTAAGTACATTTAACACAATGTTTTCCAAACTAATTTGACAAATGAAGTCACATCTTTATACACATTCATACTTTCATACGCTCCCTGTGTGGCCTTATCATGCCCAAGACCTCAATAATCCTCATATACCAATGACTCCCAAACTGGTATTTCTAGTGCTGACCTGCAGTCCAGATCTAGTCATCCAATGGCTTCCATTTGGATGTCTCAAGATCACGTCAACTCAATCTGTCCGGAATGTTTAAAATCAAAATCAGTACCTTTCATTCTATATGAGATCTCCCCCAACTTGATGAATGGCTCCAGCATCCAACCAGTTCCACAAGGCAGAAACTTTGATACCTGTTTCCCCCTCATCCCTCACACCCCAATAAATCAAAATTAATTTTAGAGTGTAATAAAGAATAAAAAGCATTTTTGGAGCAAAAGGAGCTGCAGTCTGGGAGACACAGGTAGCAACTTAAATTGTATTCCGAAGAGACAAAGGGGAGGCTCCCTCTATAGGGAAAGTTCCTGCCCAGGTTCCCAATTCAGTCCATCTTATGTAAATAAGGTATCCAAATTCATGCACTTCTGATTGGTCTGAATTGCACAGTCCTGATTGGCCATCATTATATGTCCTGGTTGGTCATTATAGACCAGTGCTGATTGAATGGGACAGGTTTTACTCTATTGATAGAAAGACTAAACAGGAAAACCCCATCCCCCTTAAGAGTTGACACAGCATAAACAAGCAGGACATGAAGCGGGAAGCTGAGAGTTCAGTCCAAGGTTCTTACCTACATACAGGAGAAGCCCCGTCCGTAAATGGCCACTCGACTGTTATTATTTATAAAATTCAGGCCCTCAGATGACCATCAGGAGTCCATCTTATCAGATAAGTTTATTCTCAGGGTTCACATCAAATGAATCTTTCTTTCTTCTCGGGGTCCACCCCCACATTCAGTCTATCACACTTTTCTGCCAAATTTATACCCTAAATATATCTCAAACCATCCCAGGCTCCGCATCCCCATCGCACCATCCGGTCCAGGCCACCATGAGCTCTTTTCTGTCCCCTTCTAAGAACTTCCTAACCGGGCTTTCTGCTTGTTCTCCTGCCCCCTCAGGTCACCTGCCATGAAGGAGTGGGATAAGTTTCAGAATTCAAGTGTGATTCCTGCCTCAGACCTTTCAGTGATTCTTCCTGCTCTGTGTTCTCTGTGCCCCAGGTACCAGATTTCTTCTATTTCCTCAGGTATCCCCACCACGGGGCCTTTGCTTATGCCCTTCCCCATGCCAGAATGTTCTCACCCTGACCCCATTCTACCCCCTTTGTCTAATTAACCTTTGCTCATTCTTTAGGTCTCAACCTAAATACCACTTCCTTCGGGAAGCCATCCTGACACACACCCTAGACTTAATTGGGACCCTGACACACACACCCAGCAACACCCACCAGCATGGTCCTCTCCTGCATGCCTCTTCTCAACTTGCAATTACACGTTTGTTTTTATATTATTTAAATCAATGTCTTGTCTCACCTCCTAGACTGTAAGCTTTATGAGGGTAGGGCAGGGGTGGGCAAACTTTTTGACTCGAGGGCCACAATGGGTTCTTAAACTGGACCGGAGGGCCAGAACAAAAGCATGGATGGAGTGTTTGTGTGAACTAATATAAATTCAAAGTAAACATCATTACATAAAAGGGTACGGTCTTTTTTTTTTTTAGTTTTATTCATTTCAAACGGGCCGGATCCGGCCCGCGGGCCGTATTTTGCCCACGGCTGGGGTAGGACCTCGCTGTTTTACTCCATATTACCCAGCAGAAAGATTCACAGTTATTTTTTGTAGTAGAAAGAAAGATCTCTTTTCGACACATCTCACACCTCTATTTCTGCTGTCTCTCCTTATTGGCCTCCAGCTTCAGAAAATAAAAACTCAACTGTTAAGCTAACCTCCTCTTTTTTCCCCAGTGACTTCTCCAAAGAGCCTCTTTCCTACTAGCTCTGTTTCCAAACTCACATCCGGCTGCTGCCCTGGCTGCATGCGGCCCACGGCAGGCCAGGCGGGCTCTTCGCAGAGGGTGCAGGAGCGTGGTGCGGCCCCTGGAGCTGTACAGTGCTAGGAGCTGAGACTACTCTGCCTTGTCTTTAACCAAAAGGTTCGTTATTTTGGTCTGATGTCAGTATCCTACGCAGAGCATGTATGGGGGCTTATACTTATCACCACCCTAGGTTCCCTCCCCTCCTGAAATCCAACCCACTGCTCCAGCAAAAGAAACAGGCTCCAGCTTTTGCTCAGATCTGTCGGGGAGACCAGGCTGCCTCCATTTGCCTGCATGCTCAGGTTCGATTGATTCTCAGGTCAGTCCCCTGTCTTTCCCAACCCCAGGCCTTCCCATAGGCTGTTCTCTCTGCGCATGAAGGCCACCCCACCCAACGCCCAACCTCCTTACCTCCCTGGTTTAACTCCTACTCATCCTTCAGGCCTCAATTTACATGCCACTTCTTCAGGGAAAGCTCTCCTGACAGTCAGTTTAATTCAGTTCACCCGCTCTTCCCTCTCGTAGCATTCTACGCTTCTCCTTCAAGACACCCATCACGATGTATACTTCCATATTTACGTGCATATTTATTCATTTAATGAACATCTCCCTATTAACCGTAAAGTTCATAGGGGCAGGGCTTGCGTCTGTTTTGTCACCAACCCCGTGCCCAGCCCAATGCCTGTTTGTGAGTGGGCATCCTGTGGATGTGTGCGAAAGACGGTGAATGAACCAATGGATGTGGCCGCTTTTGACCTTGGAAACCTGCCTGGCTTGCAAACAACTCCAAGCCCAAGCAAAAATCAAGGAAGTGTAATTTGAAGAAATGCATTGAGTCTTGAACGTGTCCGTGCCAATTCTCTGTCTATTTTGATTTGTTTTTTCACTTCTTGGTTTCACAGTGACCTCACGGGTCTCTAATCTCCAGGGGCAGGTACTTCCCTTCCCCTGTAATAATAGGCCGCCTGGGGGTTTGCTGGGCTGTGGTTTGAAAAGTCCACAGGTGGCTTCTCCTCTGCACAGCTCTAGGGGCCCTTCCAGAGGGCAGATCCGTGCACCGCCTTTCCGCTCCCTGGCCCTCAGGGGCGCGGCTGGGCACGCGTAGTCTTCCAGTGAAAGAAAAAGAATCTGCTTTATTGGAACAGACTTGCTGTCCCCTCTTGGCTCCCTGTTTGTTTGTTTTTTTGTTTTTTGTTTTTTACTGTAATTCATTCTTACGAGGAGTAAAACAACTCCAAAAGCATTTATGTAGTAGAGCTGGTAGCAGGAAATGCCAGGGCCTCCCGCCCCCTCCTCCCCCCAGTCCTGTCTACCATCGCTGTGCACCGCAGGCCCTGGTGCGCTTTCAGTTCCAACATCAGACCTGTGGTGCTCTTTTGCTGAAGGCCCTCGGGGCTCTGGAGCTGGATGGCTACATGGAGGGAGAGCCTCATGCTGGCAGACCTCCGGCTGGAGCACAAAGGGGCAGGCTGAGGCACCTGCTGGGTCCTGGGCCCGCACTCCTCCCAGGCCCTGTCCCGCCACCAGCACTCCCTATCCGTGTCCTTACCCTACGTGCACACAAATCCTCATTGGGGTCAGCTCTGGGGGATCTGATCTAAAACAGTGGCTGCACGAAGCCACCAATGAACAAACCAGAAAAACAGATCTGAGAGCACAGATCCTAACAGAGCACAGACACTGTCCCCCGCATCCCAATGAAGTTCACTCCGTCCTAGCACGAGTCTTCATGCTGGAGACTGGCCACAATACGGGGAGAACCTACAAGAGGAGGATTTGTGGGATATATAGCCCTTACCTGTGACAACTAGGCTGGGGGCAAAATTGTTATCCACATAACCCTCCTCTACCCTCACCCTCACCTGGCTGGCACTTCTGCTAGTTGTTCCCTGTCAAGGTGACCCAGCCCTTCATCCTTGAGGAGCCCCTGGTCACCATGTGTGGTCGCTGTGATTGCCGGGTCACAGTTACCGCTGGGCCTGTGAGTAACCTAGATCCGCCCGGGTTCCACACGTCCTCCCACGGGACTCATGGCAGAGGGACAGCGCCTCCTGCTAGTGATCAGGGTTCATCAGCCAGGATCGCAGCTCCTTTCTTTGCCTGATGGGAGCCCCCGCGTGACCGAGTGGTTGCCCAGGTTTTAGGTTTAGTGCAGTGATGGCGAACCTCTGACACGCGTGTCAGAGGTGACATGCAAACTCATTTTTTTGGGTTGATTTTTCTTTGTTAAATGGCATTTAAATATATAAAATAAATATCAAAAATATAAGTCTTTGTTTTACTATGGTTGCAAATATCAAAAAATTTCTATGTGTGACACGGCACCAGAGTTAAGTTAGGGTTTTTCAAAATGCTGACACGCAGAGCTCAAAAGGTTCGCCATCACTGGTTTAGTGGTGCTTCCTGTTCTCTGATAGAGGTGTATCTCCCTCTGGGAACGGGGCCCTCCAGACCCACAGAACCTAAAGTGATGGCAACGGAAACACGTCTTCCCCCAAGTAGGTCACTGGGAGTAATGGACACTCCCACCTGGTGGCCTGCCCTCCCCTTGTCTGAATTTCCAGGGATGACTCAGGTGCACATGCAGGGTCCCCTGCTGGGTCAGTCTAAAGCCGCCCCCTGTGAGACTTTGCTGAGACCTCACCCTTACTTGGCCTTCTCTTCTTCCCTGTTCTCCTCCTCCCACCCCCTTACCAGTTACCTCTGGGAGCACTTCCTTGATAAATTACTTGCTCCCAAAGTCAGCTTTCTCAGGGAGCCAACCTCACACAGAAATGGAAGTCATGATAAGGGGGTGGGCAAAGCATTCCAGTTCTGCACATATGGAGGGAGACTGAAGCCAGGGTTGAAGGGAGGAAGTCTGAGCCACTGCAGAGAACCTTGCACTGCCAGTGTGGGTGCTGCTACTATGGCCACACCAAACACCGAGAAAATGGGTCTCGGCCTCGCCAGGTGTCTGAGAGGAATAATGCTTTAGCTTCAAGCAATATAGGAATTCTTATAAAGTGCTCATAGCACATTTATTTAAATCCAGTGAATTTTAAAAATGATGAATTGATTTGCAAATAATGCGCAATAAGATAATTTAATAACAGTAGCTAACGTGTGATTTTTATTTGGGCCATGCACTATGCCAAGTATTCTACAAGATTCTCTCCTTTCATCCTTACATCCACCTCATGCAGAAGGTGTGATTCTTAGTTCTTAGGCCTAGAGTTTAGATGTGGAGACTGAAGGGTGGCAGGTGAGCCACCTGTGTGGACCCTGGGGCGGGGACTAAACCCAGGCCTGTGCGCTGAGCTGCCCCACTGCCCCACACGCAGACACACAGACATGTTCCCCCTCTCCCCAGGGTGTCTGTGGGATGGGGGTATTTGCCATTCTGGGTTTTCAGTGTGCACACCCAGAACCCAGGGTTTATGTGAGTTGATGAGAAAGTGCTACTTGGCTGGGCTCCCCAGAGAAGCTGAGGGCAATCTCAGAAGCCTCTTTGATCCTGCTCCAAAGCAGGAATGTGGCTGATGTTCATTTCATTTGATATTGCTAATGCTTTCATTTGGCATTTTCGTGAGGAAATCTCGCGATACTGGGTTCTTGGGTCGGCAGTGAGCCCTGCGTGCAGAGTGCTGCAGCCCTGTCAGCAGCTCCCCCTGTCCATTTGGATGGTCCCAAACCTTTTCCCCAGGCCAAAGCCACCGTTAAAGCACTTAGAGCTGTTTTCTTTAAGGAAGATTAAATTTTGGCTCCTGAGAAATAATTTGTCAGGACCATTGACCACTAATTTGGTTTTGTGTTTGAATTTGGCTTGGTGATGGGTGGGTCTGGATTCCTACTCACCCTGGTCCTCTCTCACAGACCAGACATATGGTAGGAACATCCTTGCTAGACTGAGAGCCTTGGAGGGTAGGCCTGTGTTGTTCAGTAGGCTTTCTATAAATGGTTGTTGAATTAGCAAATGACTAAAGAGAGCCTGCATAGTTTACAGTTAAGAGCCCAGACTCTGAAACCACAGGCCTGGATCTAAATCCCAGCCAGCTGCGTGACCTTGGGCAGGGGACTTAAGGTCTTAGTAGCTTGTTTTTTCCATCTGTACAATGGGTATGATATTACCATACATCTCTCAAGATTGATGGGAAGATTAAATGAGTTAGCATGTGTGTAAAGACTCAGAACAGAGCCAAGCACAGAGTAGGTGTTTTCTCACTGAATTTCTCACAGACCATGAAGAGAGTGTGGCATTGGGGCTGGCACAAACTCTCCTGCCATTTGCTGCCCTCTCTCCATACCGCACCAGAGGAAACAAATTTTGCTGTGTCTGCATCATTTTGAAATCCCCTCATTCTCATTCCCCACCCAAGTGCTGTTGTGCCTGGGGTTGGGGCTGGTAGAATGCAAGATCTTACTCTTTGCCCCCCCACCCCCACCACCCCAGACTTGCTGAGATCCTTAAAATCTCCCCTGTGAGGAGAGAGAGAATACACTTTTCTTTCCTGAAGTAAAGCTAGCAATTTATTACATCCTGCCAAAACCTCCCTCTAAGGCAGCTGTTCTCAACCTGTGGGTCTCGACCCCTTTGGGGGTCAAACGACCCTTTCACAGGGGTCGCCTAAGACCATCGGAAAACACATATATAATTACATATTGTTTTTGTGATTAATCACTATGCTTTAATTATGTCCAATTTGTAACAATGAAATTGGGGGTCACCACAACATGAGGAACTGTATTAAAGGGTCTCGGCATTAGGAAGGTTGAGAACCACTGCTCTAAGGCATCACTTCTCAAACTTTTTAAACTCTCTCTCTGTCGGCGCAGTCAGAATGACAAAGACCAGAGTTATTCTCAAGAGAGAGGAGTGACAGGAATGGGCCAGTGGCTGGAAGCCAGGTGTCTAATGCTTTAGCAAGGAGGATGGGACAGTGGGGCCCTCAGGGGAGAGTCAGCCAGCCACCAGACGTAGGAAAGGGTAGTCGGCAAAGGGCTGCCATTATGGACCACACTAGCTCAGAGCAGTGGTCGGCAAACCCGAGGCTCTCGAGCCACATGCAGCTCTTTGGCCCCTTGAGTGTGGCTCTTCCACAAAATACCACGTGCGGGCGCGCACGTACAGTGTGATTGAAACTTCGTGGCCCGTGCGCAGAAGTCGGTTTTCGGCCTGGACGAGTCTATTTTGAAGAAGTGGCGTTAGAAGAAGTGGGGGGTGTCGGTCAGGCGGGCCACGGGATACGCAGCGCGGGGGAGGTACATTGTTTTGAGGTACGTTCACTGAGGTCAACCCCTTCCAACTCTCCCATCCACACTCGTCTATCTGAAACAAGTATACAAGACGAGTGAGGATGGGAGAGTTGGAAGGGGTCGACCTCAGCAAACGTACCTCAATCAGATTGAGGACGTTTTTAGCAAAGGCCAGCTTAGGAGTACCCTAATTAAGTTAATAACAATGTACCTACCTATATAGTTTAAGTTTAAAAAATTTGGCTCTCAAAAGAAATTTCAGTTGTTGTACTGTTGATATTTGGCTCTGTTGACTAATGAGTTTGCCGACCACTGGCTCAGAGGGACTGCTTTTCACAGGCTGAGAAAGCCACCCATGTTTCCTTTTGTACATTCAACACATGTTTATTGAGCACTTCCTGTGTGAGAAATGCCGGGGATGCAGAGATGACCAAGATGTCCCTGACTGCACGGTGCTTGCATTCTGTGATCACTGAGGTCTACCCAACACCCACGGCACACACAGGAAAGCTCAGCTGAACCCAGCAGCTCCGCGGGGATTTTCCGAGACTAATCTGGAACATGCCTCAGGCCTGCGGGCCAGTCAGAAAGGACCACTTGGCCTCTTTGGCCACAGGGAACATGCAGCCGGAACTCTCGTTGCCATGTGCGAGCCTCGGTGCTGGCCCGGGAGCCGGGGCTCCGGGCAGCCTGTGCAGGACTTCCTGCTCAGGAGTGAGGCGCCGCTCTTCACACGCGTCAGGAGGGCCGCTATCAAAACCCAGAAAATAACACTTGTTGGCAGGGAGGTGGAGACATTGGAGCCCTTACGCACCGTTGGTCGGAATGTAAAATGGTGCAGCTTCTATGGAAAACACAGTGAAGGTTCCTCAACATTTAAAAATGGGACTAACTGATGATCCAGCATTCCCCACTTCTGGGTATATATCCAAAGAATTTAAAGCAGGGTCTCAGAGAGATATTTGCACACCCATCTCCACAGCAGCATTATTCATAACAGCCCAGAGGTGGAAGTCACCCAAGTGTCCATGGAGGGATGAAGGGATAAACAAACAATGGAATATTAGCCTTAAAAGGGGAGGAAGTCCTGTGACATGCTACAACATGGATGAAGCTTGAGGAATGATGACGCTAAGTGAGAGAAAGACAAATACTGTATGATTGCAGACAAATACTGTATGATTGCACTTACATGAGGTATCGAAAAAGGCAAACTCTGCCCTGACTGGTTTGGCTCAGTAGATAGAGCGTCGGCCAGTGGACTGAAAGGTCCCAGGTTCGATTCCGGTCAAAGGCATGTACCTTGGTTGAGGGCACATCCCCAGGAGGGGGTGTGCAGGAGGCAGCTGATCGATGTTTCTCTCTCATCGATGTTTCTAACTCTCTATCTCTCTCCCTTCCTCTCTGCAAAAAAATCAATAAATATATTTCAAAAAAGAAAAAGGCAAACTCATAGAGACAGAAGGAAGAAAGGTCGTTTCTAGGTCATTTCTAGGGCGGGGGCGGGGAGAAAAGGGGAGGTGCTGTTTAATGGGTGTCATTATAGATTTGCAAGTTGAAAAGTTCTGGGGAGCTGGTTCACAATAATGCTAATGTTCTACTGAACTGTACACTTAAGATGGTTAAAGGGGTAAATTTCATGCTACTTTTTTTTTAACCACTTTTTTTTTTTAAAGGGAGAGTTAAGGCTTCAGTGGCCAAGGGCTATGTTTGCTGCCTGGACATGAGGAGGTACACGTGTGTAATGTGTGTGGGTGGGGGGGGGGGCAAGGGGAACAGGGGAGGTCCTAAAAGTCAAAATTAACCCAGTCACTGGAGAGTCTGGGGTTATTTTTACTTAGATGAGGCCCACAGAGGAAATAAACTGGGGCCCGTGGCTGGTGGTTTGTCCCCTACCAGGTGTCTAAGTCCCCAACTTTCTATTACAAGTGCAGAAATGGAATATAGTGCAGAGCAAGCTCTCAAGAGTTCAGCTCCCATCTTTGTCACTTAGCTATGTGGCCGCAGGCAAGAACCTGAGCTCACTAGTGCCTCACTTTCCTCATCTGTAAAATGGGGTCAGATAGCGAGGACTCAGAGTGAGGACTAAATGATTCATTCTATGGGAGCCCTTAGCATTGGCCCAATGTGCTATGTCAGTGTTTAAGAAGCTCGGGGATTCTTGACAGGGATGGAGCGTGTCGGGGAGAATTCACGTTGCGACGGAATGACTGGGCATCTGGGTGGAAAGGTGCTGAGTGAAAAGAAAATGTGGTTACTGCGAGGTTCGAGGTTTGGAGTGGGCCGGGGTCGCACACCTGTGGCATGAGGCCATAATGTGTCAAAAGAAGCTTTTATTTCCGGCCCCTGGGGGCAGGTGGGTGGAGTCCGACAAAAAAGGAGTCAGTGGAGTCTGAAGGGGGAGGCAGACTTTTATTACTCCTTGCTGCCTGCAAGCCCTTCTGCTGACGTCAGCCCGGTCCGTCCTCGGCTCCTCCTGGCGCCAGGTGTCCAGTGGCTCTCTGGGCTGTGCGTGCTCACGGTGACAAGCTCTCTGCAAGAGAGCTGCTCAGCACAGTAAGTTTTCTCTGCCCCTTTTTCTTCTCTTCAACCCTTTCAGTTACTAGGGCCAGCATAAGCTGATAGCCTGAGCTGAGCCTTCCCAGGTCAGAAGGCAGAGTGGTGCGGGCATCCGACGCCGTTCTGCTCAGGCTTGCAAGGCCACCTGATAGCAGGCTGGAATCACAGTAGGCTGGAGGAGTGGCCGGTGCTTCCCCAAGCATGCCTCCCGAGGCATAATTCATTCTCCGCCCACACCCACAGCTGGGGCGGGGGTGGGGGTGGGGGTGGGGTGGGGGAGGCAGCCAGGTGTGTGGGAGGTGATAGGCCACACGTGCAGGAAGCTGCCAGAAACTCAGGCGGGTGGGGGGGGGGGGACCTCGGGACACATGCCAATTTGGGGGCCCGGAGCCTCCCATCCAGGCTCCAGTCTCCCTGAAGAATCACCCAGACTAACTCCCGAGGGTGCATTTTAAAACCGGCTTTTCCAGCTATTAACCCTGCAACTCCTGACAAAACACACAGCCAGGTGGGGCTAATTAGGGCGGGAGGGAGATCAGGACTCTAGGAATTCAGTGCCAGCCTCCGCTGCAGGTCACTCAGGGGTTGGGGCCTTGGCAGCCACCAGCTCAGAGTCATGCAATAAGCAGGCACCACGTCCCTGTCTGGGCGGCAGCCGCTCCTGGGAGCCCACATCTGACGGGGGTCCCCCGTCCTCAGGTACATCACCCTGGTCTTGGGGAACTTGGGAAGCCTACAAGTGTTACCATAACATCTAAAAATGAAGGCTTCAGATGAAGGACCATTTATCGCACCCTTTTCTGTCCATGGAGCCCGGCACTTTACAGTCATTATCTCCATCCTCACATCCACCCTGTGAAGTGGGTACAATTATTACTCCCATTCTACAGATGAGGAAACAGAGGCTTGGAGGTGGCACAGTGCTTGTTTAAGGCCTCCTGCCTTTAAATGATGGAGTTGGTATTTAAAGCCAGGTCTGTTGGACTCCAAACCTTACTCATAGCCACTTCCCCTTCCTGCCTCACACCAAAGATAACATGACCAACCTTCGCTAGTGTACAGGCACTGCCTGTCCTGCGTGTCGGCAATTGCTCGTGTGAGATGGTGATGCTAATGATGTGAAACAGTCAAAACCCGAAAACTCTTCACCTAAAATAGGATCACGTCACTCCTTTTTCAAAAAATCTTCAATGACTTCTCTACTTACCAGGTCAAGTTCAAACTCTGGAGCCTGCAGTACAGAGCACTAAAGAGAGTATGACACCATGCCAAACTCCTGTTGCCCTTCTCTTTCAAGAACGATCTTCAGCCTGGGAAGGGAAAAGTAACCCGGCTGAGTTGGAATGGGAGCCCAAGGTCAGGGAGAAGATGGCCGAGGAGCATGCTGGGGTTGGGAGGGAGCCCAGGTCCCGTCCCTGACGGGGACCAGGGGGAGGACGGGAGCTCAGCTTGCTCTGTGATTGTTCATCTTTCACAGACCATAGCCAAAGTGAGAGAGCCCCAAAGAATGGCTGGGTTTCCAAAAGGGAGAACACTTTGGATTCTGCAGACTACATACCTACGGCGTGAGGGGAGCCGCCGTAAAACCGGAGTGCATGCGATTAAGCAAACACTTTGCTCCCTTTAGAAATAGAAGCACAAATCACTAAAGAGCTACAGGGGTCCACTCAAAGCAAGTGATGCCAGTGTCCCCTCATTTCCTCCTCTAATGGGGTTGCTGGGCCGGTAGATGAGGTAGATGATGATGATGTGGTACATCCAGATCTCAGCCAGACAGCTGATAATGTCTCTCGTGACTTTCTTGTAGACAACATTGGAAAATGGTGAGCTAGACGTGCTTTTATTTAGAACTCGGAACTGGTTGAAGCCTAACCTGAGGAACACTGGTGGATGCCACCTCGGGGGAAGAGGTCTGCAGTGGTGGGCCACAGGGCTCTGTCCTGAGCTGTTATTTTGGACATTTTTTATCAATAACATAAAAGGCAGATGATGCCGCATTAGGAGGGATGATAGTTTGGTTACAGAATTAAGGACCACACAGAATGAAAGAATTGGCATGATTTAATAGAAAGAAACTTAATTGGAATAAATGGAAAGTTTGGGACTTCAGTTTACTAATCAATGACACAAGGTTACTTAACCTCCTTGTCTGCTTGCTTATCTGTGAAATGGGGGTAATAACGTCACCCACCTCATCAGGGGATTAGATGTGACAATACATGAAGCGTGTTTAGGACAGAGATCGCCATATTCTGTAAACGTTCATTTAGAAATATCAGAGGGCGTGCTGTTCCGCTGAGCCTAAAGGAGTTCTCTCTAGAGCCGAGATTTTCAACTGGTGTACAGCAAGAATTTTAAAATCATGCACCACCTGACTATTTAGTCAGGGACACTGACCTCTTTTCCCTTAGATTGTCAAATAAAGACACAACAATAGCCAACATAACAATAGCTGTCCAGTGTGAGTGAAATCAAAATTATACCCTTTTTTTTTTGTCAGAGTGGAAAAAAATTTTTGTCAGAGTGCCCCAGAATTTTTAATAATTAGTTTATGTGTGCCATGAGATGAGAAAGGTTGAAAATCTCTGCTCTGGAGGGTGCAACCACCAGATTCAGCTTGCCTGTGTGGATACAGAGCCCTGGCCCGTGAGCATTGGTGGGTCTAGACCAGCCGTGGGCAAACTATGGCCTGTGGGCCGGATCCGGCCCATTTGAAATGAATAAAACTAAAAAAAAAAAAGACCGTACCCTTTTATGTAATGATGTTTACTTTGAATTTATATTAGTTCACACAAACACTCCATCCATGCTTTTGTTCCGGCCCTCGGTCCAGTTTAAGAACCCATTGTGGCCCTCGAGTCAAAAAGTTTGCCCACCCCTGTTCTAGACCCTCCTCTGCTTCCCCTTTGCCTGAGCTCCATACTCTCAGAGCCCAGCCTCTGGCTACAGAACCAGCCAGCTCTGTACAGGGCCAGGCCCACCTCTAAGAGTATAGGGCTGTGGTGAGAGCACAAATGGCAGCCTCCAGTGCATGAAGGTCACAAATCAAGCTGACAGCCATTAACTAAAATATGTTCCATCCTCATAATTCAACAGCTACACCTTCATAACAATGGAAAGCCAGGTTCAATTTCAGACGCCTTGAAGTGCTGTGTCGAATGCTGTGGCATGTGGAGAGCTGGCCCTGACCCCCAGCACCTGGGGTGCAGCCTGTCCCCTTCTTTTCATACCCAGGTACATCCCTCATCACGAGGGGCTGTTGCATGCAGCAGTGTGGACACACCAGTTGTGTGGTGTGTGAGCTGTGTTTACAAACACAACCTCCCTTCTCTTCCCACTCCCCTGCGAATAGTCACCCTGAGGTCTAAAGATGCTGGTGCTGAAGGCATTGTCCACCCTTGGAGGACAATTGGCCCTGCAAACATGTTCCGGGCTGCTTGGGCATGGCATTCCGATGTCCTGAACATCCAGAGGTTGGGTGTGATGGGGGAGCAACAGGGGTAGTCAGTTCCCCTGGTCACTTGGAATCCTGGCCTTCCCAAGGCGAGGCCCAGAGCAGCAAGCCCAGCCCAGGTCCGAGGGCAATGCTGTGTCTGTGAGCCCTGGAAGCCTGTCTGTGCTCACTCCAGCTGCTGCCCAGCTCACCCTGCCCAACACGATGGGTTAGCGTGGGGGCCGTGTGCTTGCCACCAGGGAACCTAGCGTTGCTTAGAAAGAGGAAGGGTGATCTGCTAACCTCAGGGTCAGTTTATTAAAGAGAGAGACAGAGTGTGGTGAGGCTTTAAGGAGAGAGGAGAGCAGGGGCAATGCTTAAGCCCTGGGGCCAGAAGGACACTGCCCTGAGCCCAGAGGAAGCTTTGTGTTGGGAGAGCAGGGCTTCAGGACATCTGGTCTCCAGTGCTGGCTGGGCCTCTGGCCCTCAGGCCTGTTCCTCAGTCTCCCCTCTGCCCTGCAGGCTGTACTTTCTAGGGTGCTGGGTCATCGGGCTGCTGGCCAGGTGTCACCTAGGAGAGCCTGTGGCAAGAGGTTGGAGAGTGGGTGGGGGTGGGAGGAAGCACGGAATTTCTGCCCCTCCTCTGCCTTGGGTGCCATCTCTGCTAGCAGCTGTGTTTGTCTCGTGACCCCAGCTCCCTGTGCTGTGACCCAGTTTTCTTCCCGTGACTTTGGAGCCTGGCCTTGGAGAGCCCTCCTCCTCCTGTGTCCCTTCAGCTTCAGGTGGTGGTGGCTTCCTGCTGTTGCTGATCTCTGCGTTGCCTCACTGTCCCTTGGTTGACTTCCTAACCTTTCCCATCACCCATGTAATCAATTCCTTGCGTTAAATTCCTCCTGTTTTATATCCTCAGAAGTTGCTGTTTTCCTAACACTGAAACCAATGTGCATTGAGAGTGTTGTATCATTTGATTTCATGTCTCATCAGTGTTAGCACTCAGACCCCATCTAATGCACACACACTCATTTCTATAGAGAGGGAACTGCACTTCTATGAGGCCACACAATTCTCTAAGGTTTTCATGGTAGAACAACTAGGATTTGAGTCTGTTTCACTCCCAGGCCCATTCTCTTTCCAGGCCTTACTGCCTTCTGGAAAGTCTTGGACAACATGTTGGGAAACATTTGAGGCAGCGTAGGAAGCTGTGGAGGAGAGTTCTGGGTGAGGATGGCGTCTAGCCTCCTAAAATCACTACAGCAGCTACCTCCTCAGTGCTAGGGAACCGTAAATAAATATAATTTTTTAAATTCTCATTTTAAATACTTTTTAAGAAGATCTGAATAGAAAGAAATCTACTGAGCCCACACTAGACTGCCATTCAGACTGCTGGGAATAGATTTAAATCGCTAGGCTTAGTGGAAAGCTAGGTGAGACACTATAATTTCTTGAGAAACAAGAAGCCAGGCTGAAAGGAAATGCCTGCTGTAATGAGACAATAATCATATTTAATCCTGTTAATACCAATGCAAATAATTCTTCATTCTGTCCCCCGCCCCTCACCACCTCTCTACGTCACTTCTCTTTTAAAGCTTAAGCCAGTGGCTCCTAGCTGACACTTTTGTATCACAAGCTAGATCGGGGGATTTATTCCTAAGGCAAAGAACTCAGGTCTTTTCCCAATTCATGGGAGAAGAGCCAGTAGGGAAGGAAAGGGTGGGAAATTAGGTTCATGATATAATTTTTTTCAATTTTAAGAATTTTTGTTGTCTAATTTTTCTTAAAAATCACCTGAAATGCTTATGTGGATCAGAATCTAGACTCTAAAGTGAGGTGCTGTCTGACTTACAGAGTTTATTTATGAATAATTGAAGGCGTGCCAAAGAGTGGCAGAACTTCGGTCACTGTGCCCTAAAGACAAGTTCACAAACCACTGCCTTCAGCAGGGTGCCAAGACCCAGCAGCCCTTCAGATTCTGTTCCCGGAGGGGAGCCATTGTGAGGGACGGTTATGGTGACCCTCAGCGTCCCCGACCAGTCCTGCCCCAACTCACCTGATCAGCCACAAGCGCTATTGCACTCGGACCAGGAGTCCTCCCAACCTTCTTCTTGGTTCAGAACACATCGTGGTCTCAGGCAGAGGAACCTGTTCCAGGTAGGGTGACCTACATACATCTCAGAGGGCGTTGTTCTCCAGTGACCTGGCAGCATTGAAAGGACTTAGGTCTTAGGAAGTGCTCCCTCCTACAGGTATAGCGAGAGAGACCATCACTGATCAGTGTCTTCTTCTTTCTGCCCATCACTCCTTGAACTAACCCAAAGGCAGCTAAGACCCGTGAGTAAATTGTTAAGCTCATCAGTTTCACAGTCTGAGGTTGGGCATAGGGAGAGTCTGTGTGAGGTCCATGGCCTGGGAGTGGAGGGGGGAAACACCAGCTCCAGTTCAGGGTGGGAAATCCCTGAACATGTCCCCTGGAGCCTGAGGCTCACCCTCTCCCACCCCCAAGACTCTTCTTGTCAAATAAGCACAACAAAGATATAGCCTGTCTTGCTGTGTGCTTTGCCAAGGACAAAAACAATTCCCTGGGAATCAATAGTTGGTGGCATTTGAAGATCCCATCCCAGCCCCTACCTCAGTGGTTCTCAACCTTCTGGCCCTTTAAATACAGTTCCTCATGTTGTGACCCAACCATAAAATTATTTTCGTTGCTACTTCATAACTGTAATGTTGCTACTGTTATGAATCGTAATGTAAATATCTGATATGCAGGATGGTCTTTAGGTGACCCCTGTGAAAGGGTCGTTCGACCGCCAAAGGGGTCTCGACCCACAGGTTGAGAACCGCTTCCCTACCTCATTAAACTAGGCCACTATGTTCAATATTTGCTCTGCAGCCAGGGAAGGGTTAATGAACCCATCCTGTATATGATTGTCTTTTGTCAATTGCAATAAGTCACCAGTATTGGCAGGTTGCAGGCCAGCTTTTCAGAACAGCCAATATTTCACTGACGAGCACAGATGATTAAGTGGAATGATTTCTTGGAGCGGTCCCAAAGATGGCTCTAAAAGTTGTCTCAGCTAATTATCGCAAACTGAAGAGTAGACTCATAATGCCACTTGCCAGTTTAAAGCTGGTTTCTGCCAAGACTAGGGCTTCTTAATCTAGGTTCTATGTGCCCAGAAGGTCCGTGGTGGGGCCACAGCGGGACAGTGAGCACCACAGGTTTACGCACAGTTGTGTGCATCTGTGTCTGTTCATCAGATTCCCAAGTGGATCCAGGACCCTACAGGGGATAAAACTGCTGAACTGGATCTTTGGTACCATTTATGTTACATGTCCATTTCTGCAATCTCTGACGAATTTTTCTTTTTCATCTCTACTTGTATCCCCTTACCTACTTGGCCTTTGTATATGGACCACTAGACCCAAAATGACTTATTGAACTGTTTTTGTAGCTAAGGAAGAAACGGGATTATTTGTTTGGAAAGCTAACACCTATTGCTTGTCTCTTCTCTCCCCCCCTCAACGCCCCCTCCTGCCCAACATTAAAATGTCCAAAACTAAACCTGGAATAGTGTGGTGATGATCAGTGTCTTCAAAATAAAGGCAAACCTGAGTTCCCCCTGCAACAATAAATTACATTTAAAGTCATATTTCCAAACGTTCAAGGACAGGGCCTATTTTGTGTCTCGGTGGGGTTATTACTAAATTATACTTCATTTCCTCCGATGAGGTCTTTTCCTCCCCACACCCTGGCAATTACTTGCCAATTAATACAATCGAGTAACCACCTTACGAACAACTTTTAATTCTGAGTGTCAGGTTAACATTTCCCTCACTCTCCTCCACCCACGATTTCCTGAATGTTCAAGGCGTGGGCTCTCCCTCCTCTCCACTCTCATTCAGCTTAAAACTGGGCAGTGAAGATTATTCACGGGAACCTCTGAGTGGAGGAATTCTGCCCACTTCCTTCCTAAATGTACGGGTCAGACCTAAGTAGCAAGGTCAGCAGGGGCTGGGCAAGAAGCCTTCGGACTCTGAAAGCTGTCCTGTTTGTGAGCCCAGAATTGCAGTTCTGGGTGACAATAGGTCCTGACACGATCTGGCTTCTCCAGAAAACAAAGCCCTCTTGTTTAGGAAGTTCAAAGTTCTCAGCACCTACACATTCATTCCCTCTTCCCTCAAGCCCCACCTGGAAGGGAGGTTAGGGAGGGGTGAGTCAGTGGCACCTGCAGGGTGCTGTCCTCCTAGAGCAGCGGTTCTCAACCTTCTGGCCCTTTAACACAGTTCCTCATGTTGTGGTGACCCCCAACCATAAAATTATTTTCGTTGCTCCTTCATACCTGTAATTTTGCTACTGTTATGAATCCTAGTGTAAATATCTGATATGCAGGATGTATTTTCATTGTTACAAATTGAACATAATTAAAGCATAGTGATTAATCACAAAAACAATATGTAATTATATGTGTGTTTTCCGACGGTCTTAGGCGACCCCTGTGAAAGGGTCGTTCGACCCCCAAAGGGGTCGCGACCCACAGGTTGAGAACCGCTGTCCTAGAGGCACTTGCACCTGCACCTCTGTCCATTTTCGTCCCAATGACCATGGAGGCAACCAGGGTGACCTTCTACTCTAGTGCCTTTCTTACTCTGCCACTTGCCGTGTGACCTTGGACAAGTCACTTCATTTCCTTCCACTGACGTCAAATGGAGCTGATGATGCCTATATTACAGAGATAACTTAGATGAGATACATAGAGTGGTTAACATTCTATGCTAGGTTTCTTCTCATTTGTGAAATGGGAATGATGACACCTAACAGCAGTATAATACTACTCATTAATAGCCAACGGTGGGCTCCGTAGAAGACTGAGGAGTGAACACGGCTGAATATTTTAAAATAACATTTGTTTGGAGGGGGAAAGCTCTGAAATATGCCCTGAGACATAAGTAACACTCCATCAGCTTTCCTACAGTTTGTCCTTTTGGGACCAAAGAGACAGCGAACTGTGCGAGAGCTCTGAGGTCAATGTGTTTGGGGAACTCCGCAGCCTCTGGATTCCTCTTGGAGATGCACACCCGATCCCCAGTGTGCTGGTGTTAGGAGGCGGGGCTCTGGGAAGTGATTAGGTCATAAAGGTGGAGCCCTCAGGATGGGGTGAGTGCCCTTAAAAAGAGACCCTTGAAGCTCCCACATCCCTTCTGCCTGTGAGGACGCAGGGAAAGACAGCTATCTGTGAATGAGGCAGTAAGTCCTCACCAGACATCAAACCTGCTGGAGCCTCGATCTTGGACTTCCGGCCTCCAGAACTGTGATAAATGAGTTCTGTTGTTTATAAGCCACCCAACCTCTGAAATTTTGTTATCGCAGCCTGACTGGACTAAGACACTTGGTAAAGGAGGAAAACCATCTGACCTTTCCAGTCAATGCAGAAAAGGCATTTGCTAAAATTCAGTGCCCATTCATGATAAAAACTAGAAACAACTAGATGCTTCTTCAAATTGATAAAAGGCATCTACAAAAAACTAACAGCCAAGATCATACTTAATGGTGAAAGATCCCTAAGGTTAGAAACAAGGCGAGGATGCCTGCTTTCACT
Source organism: Myotis lucifugus (assembly GCF_000147115.1). Lineage (NCBI taxonomy): Eukaryota > Metazoa > Chordata > Mammalia > Chiroptera > Vespertilionidae > Myotis > Myotis lucifugus. The sequence goes on along the minus strand of NW_005871426.1, from coordinate 615,976 downwards.
TCTATTCCATTTTGTACTGGAAGTCCTAGCCACTGTAATCAAGCAAGAAAAAGAAATAAAAGTCATAAAGATTAAGAAGGATCAAATAGCCCTGACTGTCATTGCTCAGTGGTTAGAGTGTCAGCCTGCACACTTAAGGGTCTCAGGTTTGATTCCTCAGTCAAGGGCATGTATCTTGGTTGCAGGTTTGATCCTTGGCCCCCATTGGGGCATGTGCAGGCGGCAACCAATTGATATATATCTCTTATATCTCTCACATTGATGTTTCTTTCTCTTTCTCTCTTTCTCCCCTCTCCCCCCTCCACCCCCCCCCCCCCCGCATCCCTTCTACTTTCTCTAAAAAATTAATGGGGAAAAAATATCCTCAGGTGAGGATTAACGAAGAAGAAGAAGAAGAAGAAGAAGAAGAAGAAGAAGAAGAAGAAGAAAAATGTTCTTATTTGCAGATCTTATAACTGTTTATATATTAAAAAGCCCAATGAATCTATAAAGTAACAAATAGAATAAGTGAATTTAGTAAGATTTCAGGATATAAAATGATTATAAGAAAATAAACTGTATTCTTATATACTAGCAGCAAACTCTTTGAAAATGAAATTTTTAAAAAGCAATTCCATTTATAATAGCACTGTAAAATAGCTAGAAATAAATCTAATAAAAGGAGTCCAAGTCTTTCATGAGGAGAACTACAAATCATTGCTGAGAGAAATTAAAGAAGCTATAATTAAATGGGAGGCCATACTGTGATGGTTGATGGGAAGACTCATTATTCTTTCCAAATTGATCTACAGATTCAATGTTCTCAATCAAAATCTCAGGAAGGCCGTAGCTGGTTTGGCTCAGTTGATAGAGCATCAAAGGGTCCTTGGTTCGATTCCGTTCAAGGGCAAATACCTCATTTGCAGGCTCCTCCCTGGCCTGAGCCCTGGTTGGGGTTCGTGCAGGAGGCAACCAATCAGGGTGTTTCTCTCACATCGATGTTTCTCTCTGTCTTTCCCTCTCTCTTCTACTCTCCCTAAATGCCAGGGCTCACCAGCAGACCCTGAGTGATGGATAAATGATTACTCTGACACATGATTGCTGTGAAAGAGAGGGCTAAGAGACTGCCTGGCTAGAGGAACCAAACAGCCTCATTCGCCTGCCTCTTCAGGCTTTTATTGTAACAGCAGTTTGGGATAAAGTTTAACTTTTAGGTAGAGTAAGTAATCTTGGGAGGATACATGTATCTGCAGTGTCCTTTAAGCAAGGACATCTAAAGAGTAAGCATAAAGATCCCAGTAAACACCCGAGGTTCCGCAAAAACACAGACTTGTTTGAAAAGGTCAAGGAACAATTAGGGGTGGCCGCCTTCAGCCAACTCCCGTAGGTCAGAATTTCCTTCTTACAAACTTTCCAACCAAGTCTCCTGTGCTCCCCCACACCTAAAAATCAATGGAAAAATATCCTCAGGTGAGGATTAACAAAACACACACACACACATGCACACACACACATACCAGGAAGATCTTTCATTAAGATTGATGAACTTATTCTAAAATATATATGAAATCTAAAGGATAACCAAAGCTAACTTTAAAAAGAACAGAGTTGGAGGACTTACTCTACCTGATTTCAAGACTTATAAAGCTACAGTAGTCAAAATAGCTTAGCATTAGCAAAAACATTGGGATATAGATCAAGGAACAAAATAGAGTCTGGAAATATAGCAATAGAAGATTTGCAATAAAGGTGCCAAACCAATTCAACGGGGCGGTAGGGGGCAGGGCGGGGGAAGGAAGGGGGGGGCAGTTTTCAACAAATGGTGCAAACCAACTGAATACTGCATACTTAAAAAAAAAGATCATCAACCTTACTTCACACCACATTAAAAAATTAACTTGAAATGAACCATAGACCTAGATGTAAAACCTAAAACTAGAACAGGACACAGGAGAAAATCTTTGCAACCTTGAACCAGGAAAAATTCACAATAAGCACATGAAAAGATGTTCAATATCATTAGTCATAGAGAAATGCAAATTTAAATCACAAGGAGATATCACTATATCCCTATCAGAATGGACAGAATTGGAAAGACTGGCCGTTCTAAGTACTGGTGAGGCTGTGGGGTCAGATGGAATTATACATTGTGGTAGAAATGTCAAATGGTGCAACCATTTTGAAAAATAGTTTTGATAATCTCTTTAAAAGTTAAATATCTATCTACCAAATGACCCAGCCATTCTATTCCTTTATTCTATTTCATTTACCAAAGAGCAATGAAAACTCGTGTCCTTAGAAGGGCTTGTCCACAAATGTTCATAGGAACCTTGTTTGAAAAATCACCAAATGGGAAAGAACCCAAAGTCCATCGACAGGTGAATGGATAAAGAAGCTGTGATCTACCCATGTAATGGATGCTACTCAGCAACAAAAGAAACGATCACTACATGCAACAACACGAGTCGATTTTAAAATCATTGTAAGACACCTTCCCCCAAAAATGCATACAGTGTGTTTCCATTTATTTAAGGTTTTAAACATGCGCACTGATCTATCATGACAGAGAGCAGACCAGTGGCTGTCTCGGGATGGGGTGCAGGAAGGGCTAGATTGCACAGGGGTGCAGGACACCCTTGGGGGTTAGGAAATGTTCATTCTCTTGATGGTGGTGATGGTTATATGAGTGTAAACTTTTGCTAAAATCGTTGACTTGTGCAAGTTTAATTTTTGTGGTTTATTGAATGCCAGTTATACTTTTGTGAAGTTGAGAAAATCATACCTGTCCTGGACCCATTTGTTCAGAGCATGTTCCCAGGTTCCCAAGGGCCAGATCACTGAGTAGCAAACTGCCTAACAGACTTGAGAATTTAAGGAAGAGGGACCACTAAAAGGTAGGAAGGGCCATCCAGGTTAGGCTCATTATCTTTTTCTAAAGGGCTGTGGCTTGGAGAGGAAAGGAGTGTGGGGCACGGGTTGGAGGACTGTGGCGGGCAGGTGTTTGAGGTGCTCTCATGGCGCCTGGGGAAGGAGACTTGGCGGTGCGGAGACGGACGGGCTGCATGAAGATGCAGGTGGATGGGGTCGGGAGGTTGAATGACCCAGATGGTGCGGACAGAAGGCCTGACATCATCCAGAGGTCGATGTCTGCTGGCAGCCACCTGCCCCCACCTTGGCCCACTTCTGTTTGGCATTTTCATTAGTGATTGAGATGAGAACATAAATTACATGCTTGTTAAATACACATTCAGCAAATATTGATTGAGTCCTACAATGTAATAGGCACTGAGCTGGCCCTGCAAAGGGCTAAGTCATGGAGGAGATGGCTGGGCCACCTGAAGCTCAAACAATAAAGGGAGGTGGTGAGACATACTCACGAATCCCAAGAGCTCAGCATAATCCTCAGAGAAAGAGCATGGAATTTTAGGGGCAGTTCGGAGGAATGAGTGTGGGGGGTGGAGGACATGGGGTCAGGAGCCAAGAGGGCTACATGAGTCCACTCTGGAAGATTTGGGCTTTGACTCTGAGAGAGGGGCAGCAATGGCTGATTTAGAGCGGGCAGTGACAGTCAGATTGGTGGATTGAATAGACTGCTCTGGACACTGGAGGGGACATAGTGCAGGTAGAAGAGGCTGGTAGCCCAGGAGAGAGAGGACAGGGCCTGAGGGGGACAAGGGGTGGGGCACACACACACAGCTCCTGGACACTGGCCTCAGCCCTGTCACAGTAGCCTGTTGACACTAACCTATCTCCCAGGAGTGGGGGGGGGCTACATTTTGTTCCTGTCCCCACCCCTCCAGCGTCGGTTACTCATGTCCCTCTGCGTCACTGTGAGCATGTGTGTCTGAGCTTATCTCGAAGTGCCCCAATCTGTTCCCCTTCAAAAAGCATGTGGATTTGGGTGTTGACAGATCTTGGTGTCACAAATCTTGACTCTACCACTTCTTAGCTATGACTGAAGGCACTAAACTTTCTGAGCCTCAGTTTTCTCATCTGTACAATGGGGATAAAAGTATCTACCTCAGTAGGATTATTGTGAGGATTAAAAGGGACATATATGTAAAGTGCTAAGTAAAATGTAGGCCTTTCCTCAGCCTTTGCCCCAGTGAGTCAGAATTGCTGTATGGCCTTTGATTTGGGGGACACAGAGGCCAATGACAATAAAGTTAGGAACTATTAGAAATGCTAAAAATCAAACGACATCTAAGGCAAGGGTGTCTCTGGGCAGATGCAAGGTTCAGTGCAGTCACTGTTCCCAAAATGTCAATAGTGCTGAGGTGGAGAAACCCTGGGCTAGTGGGAAAACTGGGTTCAAATTTCAGCTCTGTCACTGATATCTGTGTGGCTTTGGGCAACTTATTCTCTGTGCTCGTTTTCACACCTGTAGAACGAGGATGATAATAAGAGCTAGTACCCCACAAGGCTGTTTGGTGTGAGCATTAAAGGAGTTCATAGTATGTTTAGATCCGAGACCGGTACTGGGGAAAGCCTATACAGGAGTGTGGTATTGAACAGTCCCCAGGGGGCAGAGATCTTCCCCAGGGACCACCCATTCCCAGGCAAGTCTTCTCTCTCCTGGCGACACCTGCCCATTCTCCTCAATGCACACAGCTCCCAGACAGTTGACCAAGCTGGTCTCTTTTCTGGAAGGAGTCTAGTGTGCGGATCAGCCTCCCATGACTGTACCCAACAAACAATGTCCTGGGAGCACAGGGGGGCCATGCTGTTACCTTCCTTGGCTAGAGGAGCCCTTTGATGAGTGCTAAGTGGGGTTGGCTTCTACAACGAGAGCGATGTGCTGCCATTGGCTCCTTCCACTCTGGCCCACGGGAACCTCCCTGTCCTTATTCCTCGGAGGAGGGGTCCCAAGGTAGAGAGAGTCCTGGAACCATAGGGAACAGGGCGCTCCAGTAACAAATGGTGTATCAAAAACGAATTTTCCTCTTCGTCTGAAAGTTCAGTTAAACAAACTCTGCGTCCCTTGAGGAGTGGAGTGTTATTGAGCTGGAAGGAACATCACAGAGAAACCCTGTCGCCAAGTAGAAGATGCTGGCCCCTGCACGTCTTATGCCCCCCTCCTCTCAACTAACTCCTCGATGGGGTCATTAATCTGACTCACTTTTTTATCATTTCCTAAAATCCGCAGGGACTCGCCTCTTCAAGAGACAGGAACTCTTTGTCTAGCAGCCTGTAGAGCGGCTGTTTGCAAAAATAAAATAGGGGACCTCTCGCTACTCTGAATAACAAGAGCAAGTTCACTTCCAAACTTTCCGAGGGAGCCCACTTAAGCATTTCTCCCATAGACCTCTGAGAGGATCTATTAACCTGTAACGGCTTCAATTTGGCCCAATTAACCTCACACTGGGCTAACTTCTGCCCTTGGCTGTGTGTTGGCAGCTACTGCTGATTCCAAGTACAGTCGTGGGCAGGTAACAGCGGAAACTAACTTGGTGCATTAAAGGAAAAAAGGTTGACCACGTCCCCCAAGCATGAGGGGAAAAGCAACCTGGCTAAGGCATGCTGGTCAGAGGTGTGCAGCCCCCTCGCTCCTGAAACTCCAGAAAAGCCAAATCAAGGGGAGATGAAGTGCGCGGCCAACGCAGAGCCTGAGTGAGTGCGTTTGCTTGTCTGTTTCATGGTGTCAGTTGCCTTCTGCTTGCAGAACATGTTGAATGGCTATTATTCTAGCTCCCTGTGATCACAGGTCTGAACCAATTCCTTTCAGGTTGTAAACTTTTTTTTTTTTACCCAGTTTTCTTTGGGAACCCTTCACTCTAGGTTTCTACTTTCTGCATAAGGGGGGTGGGGACGGCATTCATACAGCTTTCCTGTGGGAGACCTGGAGCTGCTGTTTCCTTTTTCACTCAGCGTCCCTTTGTGGTATTGTCCATGCTCGGGATTAAGCCCCTCTACACACACATTGGAACGATGGTTTTTAGCCGAAGGCTAGGGTTTGTAACTAGACAATGGGAAATGGCCGCAGAGTGAGCAGGCAGGGCCCGGGGAGCTGAGGGCCTCCGACCTAGCCTCTCCTGTGATAGGAGGAGTTAGGACCCAGATTCCAGACTATGTTCCCTGGGTCCTCTGGGGGTTAAAGTGGAGGGGGGGGAGAGTGGGGGGAGAAGCTGAACAAATCCCAACTGCTCTTCCTGTTCAATGTATTTAGAAAAATGCACTGGTCAGAAATGTGCGACTCAATGAGTCTTACAAATTGCACACACCTGTGGAACCAACTGGATCCAGAAGTAGAACTTCCAGCCCCAGGAGCCCCACGCTCCTTTTCAGTAGCGCCCCCGAAAGGGGAGCCCCCCTCCCGACTTCCCTCGGTATCTCACTGATACATGTTATCTATTGAGTCCCCACATAGGTTTTCTTAAACTTTTTATTTTGAAATAATTATAGATTCACAGGAAGTTGCAAATATAGTATAGAGAGGCACATAGGATTTCATATTTTTTAGTTGTTCAAATTATTTTTGAAAAAAAAATAAAGGAAATTTAAAAACCAGTGCTGTGGTAGAAAATGGGTTTTAGAGTCAGGCCTCATGGAATTGAGTCCAAGTTCCTTCCCTTACCCACATGTAACCAGCCACGTCCCTCAGCTGTCCTGAGCTGCGGGTAAGGTTCACGCTGGTGGGGCGACGGTGCATGAGTGTGCGTGTAACCTGTGGGCAGTTCATGGAAGCAAGACTTCCCCAGGCCCAGCGGAGCGACGGACAGAGCAGGAGTGGGCCAGCTACGCCTTGCCCATCTGCGGCTTTGTTTGGTTTCCAGTCAGGTATCACAGGGCACTCGTACCCCAGCCCTCCCACCATTCTTCTGCCTCCCACACCCGCAGCAGCATCTCCCTCCAGCTGTTTGGGCAGGTGGGGTGCGGAGGAGTTGCAGCCTGGGTGGGAGGGCTGGGGAGGGATGACCAAGCAGGTGCAGGAGGCCACGTCCTGCCCAGGCCGCCCTTGGTCCCTCATCTGTGGGCTGGCCGTTGTGAAACCAGCCCTGCTCACATGCCACCTGGAGAGTGACCCCACCCCCACTCTGGGGCGGAGGGTGGGGCACCCTGCTCATTAAAGGAGACTTCACTGTGGAGGGGTGACAAAAGGCAGCCTCAAGGAGTGCCCTTACTAAATCAGAAAGAATCTGACCTCCTGTCATTATCGGGAGGGAGCTGAGGGTGACTCTTGGCCAGCAGGCTCTGAGTCATCCCCGGGAGACAAGCTACGCCTTCCTGACCCATCGCAGAGACCTGCGCCTGGGCAGACAGGTGCCTGGAGCCACCTGAGAGATAAAATCTGGGTGGGCCAGATCCACCAGTGGTTAACAATGGACAAAGGCTGTGGGTTGGCTCCTGTCTACTCTGCCCAACTCCAGCTGTACCTGCCACGCCTCTGAGCCAGAGAAGGCGATGGACATAGAGGAAGGACTTGTTCCTCTAGTTGCCTTGCCATCTTTTAGGCTTCTAAATGAGGCGCACACCAGTGCCACCTCTGGGGGCCACTGTGCCATTCTGGGAAATCCCCCCCCCCCCTTTTTCCTTCCTTCATGGTTAAACTTTCCAGGGCATCTGAGGGTGGCAGTCTTAAGCTGGAGGTCAGGAAGCACTGGGGCAGACGAGGCGAGGAGGTTGCTGTTGATAATAATAATAATAATAATAATAATAACAATAATAGCTGGGATGGGATGGGATGGGGGAGCAGTGAGCAAGGTGGGAGAGAGGACCAGCCCTGGGTGGTAGCCTTAATAACCTGGACGACCTGCTACTAGTGATGGGTAATCAGTTATTGACTATCTATAACCATGCATTGCACTGACTGCTTTGCATGTGTTGTGTCATTTAATCCTTCCTATAGCCCTATGAGGTCATTATCATTACTATGATGTCCTTCAAGTAGCTGGCCTAAGGTCATGGAGCTAGTAAGTGGCAGAGCTGGAATATGGCCCGTCTGTGTGACTCCAAGCCCCTCTCCTCTTTCCCCAGCTGGTTCCTTGTCCACCACACAGAGGAACAAGAGCATCCTCAACCCTAACTTCTTACTCTGGAAAGGTTTACTCCTAGCTAGCTACCTGCTATGCTTGTTGAGAATCCTGACACCTGTTAAAGCAGAAGGTATATGTGTTTTAATGGGGGCTGGGGTGTTAAAATAGCGACCAGGTTGGCATGCATGCTCTCTGCTCTATAGTAGTTCTTCTCAGACTTCAGGGGGCTTGGGACTCACCTGGGGGTTTATTCAAACACAGAGTTCTGGCCACAACCCAGAGCTTCCATTTCTGTAGGTCTGGGGCGGGGCCCGAGAATTCGCATTTTAAACAATTTCCCTGGTGCTGCTGGTGCTGCTGCTGCTTCTGCTGTTCTGGGCACCACACTCTGAGAGCCATTGCCTTGTCCCAGTCCCGCAGGATGAGAAGAGCAGGTGTCACTACTGTCTCCATCATTTAGCTGAAGAAATTGATGTGACTTGTTATCAAAAAGCAAGAGTAGGACTTGAGTCCAAGATGTGACATCTTGTCCGCCAGACCACCACTTCCTGACCGGTCTGTGCGGCACTGAGATGTCTGTGACGTGCTCTCCTCCAAAACACAGGAGCCTCTTCTGAACCATCGTGGTGGCCACCACGACCCGAGGGCACGTGGCTCTTCAGGGCAGGTGTCTGCCTTGTGTCCGGGAAGGCACTGCCCCCGGCCAGGTGGGAGCCTTGGGCCTGCCCCGAACATGTGGCAGGAGAGGCCTGCCCGACTCAAAGGCCCACAGCAGTGCCTATCACACACATCTGTCTCCACCTCATTTTTAGTCTAACCTCTTGCGGCAGAATTGGCCAGCAAGACATGAAGCTTATCTTCAAGAGGAAGAGGCCGAGGCTCAGATGGCCTCCGTCGGAGCTGGCCCTCGAGGTCTGAGTCTGACAACCTGAGAGCCCCGGTTATTAACGCCAGTTCCCAGGATGTACCTGGTGCCCAGGCATCCTCTGCGAAGGGCATTCTGAAGGTCAAGCGCAGAAGCAAACGTAGACCCACACTCCATCGGCATTGCATCCAGCCCTGGAAATTTAGTTTTAGCAAAACCAGACACTTACCTATGGGCCATAAAGTTTAAGGAGTTCTTAATAAATCTCACATAGAGCTTATATTTCGTTTGGACATAGTCAAGAAACAGTGAAGACACTAGTAATTTCAGTGGACACCGGGGAGCTTGAGGATTATTGTGGTTTGCTTTTATAAACAGAGGGACATACTTCTTAAATTCAGAAAATGTTGCTCTATTTTCATTGCCCCCTTTAAATCCTAATAAATAAATATCTCACACCAGGATGCCTCGGGGTGGAGAAGGCAAGTATCACTGTGTGGGACGCCTCCCTCACCCCCGAGAGCCACAGCTTTTCTGATGGAGGTAAAACTGAGTCACAAGAACAGGATGAGAAGTGTGATGAGTAGGATTAAATAATAGTAAATCAGAGTAACAAGGTATCCAAGAAAAAGAAGAACTGTTCCCACAAGCCACCCGATGGCCTGCTAGGGCGAAGGGCTCCTGGGCCCTGGCCACACCCTTGCCTCCCAGTGGCTAGGCCCCGGGTGTTATAGCTGGACAGTCAAGGAGTCCTGAGGAAATGGCCCTGGCACAGTGGGGAGGGCATGGCTCTCAGGGCAGAGGGCAGGCTCTGCTGTTTCTAGTTGTGTGACCTTAGACAAGTCACGTAGCTTCTGCGCCTGTTTTACTGTCTGTAAAATGGGGGTTGTACTCTAAGGGCTTCTCCACTCTTAATATGGAGATAAGGTAAGTAAAAACCTGTCTAAAGGGAGAAGTGCCATACGAATGTTTATCCTTATTGTTTCCCCCAGCTTTATTGAGATATAATTGACATATAACATTGTGTAAGTTAACGGTTACAAGGTAGTGATTTTTATATGTAATATTGCAAAGTGATGACCACAATAAGGTTAGTTAACACATCCGTCACCTCACACCCTTTTGTTTGCCGATGAGGACTTTGAAAATATACTCTCTTGGCAACTTTCAAAGGTACAACGCAGTGTTGTTAACTATAGGCACCATGCTGTATATTGCATCCCTGGGACTTATTAAACTGGAATTGTACCTTTTGACCACCTTCATCCATTTCCTCTACCCGTTCCCCCCCTCGCCTGGCAACTGCCAATCTATCTTGTTTCTAGTTTGTCTTTTTTCCACATTCCTGCACGTAAGTGAGATCACACTTTGTTTGTCTTTCTCCCTCCTTGTTGTATCTGCCCTTTTATGAAGAGTGCTAGCTGGCTGCCCCACCAACTTCTGGAATTCCGTTCTTCCTTCTCACTGCCCCTCCTGACGCATTTACAGAGCGGGACCGGCCACTCCATCACCACAGCCACGCGGGGTCAGTTCCCCGGAGGCCACTTTCCAGGGCTCAAGGAGGGAGGGTAGACTCCTCCTGCTAGACCTGGGTGGGCCGTGGAGGTGTTCTGGGCCCACCCCTCCCGTGAGAGGTGAGGAAGTGAAACCAGAGACACAGGACTTGACCTTCTTCATGCCACAGAGGGAGTTACTGCCAGAACCAGGAATGTTACTGTCTGGATCCTTTTCAACAAATCCTCTCCTTTCCTTATTCTTCCTGTTATACACAAGGGTTAAAAAAAGGCACCACATGTTCTGGAGGCTCAAGGCCCATTTGACAGAGAGTGACGTACACAGCAAAGTCAGAGAGCCCAGCCTGGGAGGATGGAGGGTCTGGCTGGACTCACCTAGGGCCCAGGCATGGGGAGCAGGAGGCCGAGGGCAAAAGGAAGGAGCCACTGGGATGGTGCCAAGTCCTCAGATGCTTTAGAATGAAGGTTGAGGTGTTTCTGTTAAGGATACGCTGAAAAGACTCCTTCTCTTGGGAGGGAAGTTCATTTTTTTCTTCTATTTTTACTCATTAAAATGGTAATTGCAAGAAAAAGAGAAAAAAAGTAATTCAAAGATCACTTGCAGCAGGGGAGGGGGCCTGTGAGCGGAAGGGCCTGTACAGAGAAGGGGAGTGAATCGTGCCCGAAAACCTGAGGGGCCGGCGGGGCGGGGCCTAATGATCTGGACAGGAAAGATTGGGCCCTCCTTAGTCACAGGAGGTGTCAATCATGTCAGGTTGGCAAATGGCAGTGAACCTAGAAGGCTCTTCCTTTCACACTGGAATTAGGAACCTAAGCCTGAGGACCTACTGAATTTAAATAGAAATTATTTGTCTGGAAATTGAAAGAAAAGTGAATTAAAATTTTTTTTGAATGCACAGACTATGTAGAATTCAGAGAAGTTAGGCCTAGGCATTAACTTAGAGAAGAGTGAGTTTAATTTTTTTTCATTTGCCAACCATCCCACCTGAAACCCATATGTGGTACATGTTTGCTGCATAAAACTTATTCATGGTAAGTGGTTTTAGCCATTTGGAACATGTAGATATTTATCAGAAAACACACACACAATAGTCCAAAGCACTTTGTTCAGGTCAGAGGCCTAGAATTGGTCTTGAGTCAGATGTGTGGAGTCAGGAGACTATTGGTATTTAGGAGTCTGAGCTAGCCTCAAGAACTATGGAATGTTTTAAATCAAAGTCATCTCCCAGTTCTGGATGCAGGTTGCCACTAGCAAAGTGGTGACTTTTTAACTTCATTCCAGCTGATTTATGATGTAAGTGAGACATGGAGTTGCCTCGTCACAGACTTAAGCACTGTTCCGTGATGTATCTTTAAAGCTCTGGAAATATCATGTCAACTAGGTGGCCCATCCAATGAAACTGAGTCACCCTCATGGGTCAGATGCTTGATAACTCAGCCACACCCCCGGCTTACACTCCAGAGGCAGCCAGGGAAACAGGCGTGATTCACATTGTTTGATCTATGACTCTTTTCTTAAGTTGTGACCTCATTTCCTCCAAATAGCGCTGCCGTGGTTCAGTGCTGTGACTGGGTGGCACCCAGGGCAGCTCAGGAATGGGAGAGAAAGGCAGTTTCTGTTTCCTTTTCAAGCCACACGCCCATGTAGATGTTCTCGTGTTCTACACTACACTTCCATGTTCTCATGAGAAATGCTCTCCTTCCCCCAGCAGCCTCAATCGGCATTCAGATGACATGTCATGGTAAGAAGGTACAATCCGCTGTAGGAGCCACGTCAGAGCACCGTGATGCTAATAAGACCTGGATGTGAGGAAGCCGCTTAGTAAATCTCTCCAAGTTTCTACAACCCAGCCAACTGCTTGCATTGAAATTAACTGGATGTGCACACTCCGCTTTAACTTCTTCCAAGTGCCCCATAAACGGACTCAGTGGAGGACATGAGCATGAAGGAAACTCGCCACCTCGGTCACGCCCTCCACCCCTTCGTACCTGCCAGGAGCCTGACTCCCCAGGTTCGCGAGTCTCTGATGAGGATCCAGCAGAAAGTGGGCACACCTGTCTTCCCTATTAACTTGATAAACGGTTCCATCGGCACCAGGTGAACTCCCTTTTCCATATTTAGACCAAATGTCTCAAGTTTCCTACAGGCGGGTAGTTAGCCCCTGACTAATTTGTATGTACGAATTGCAGGCATACCTCATTTTATTGTGTTTAGCTTTACTGCACTTCACAAATATTGTCTTTTTTTTTTTCACAAATTGAAGGCAAAACACAAAAAGATCACGACTCGCTTATTGTGATACTTGCTTTACTGTGGTGGTCTGGAACTGAACCTGCAAAATCTCTGAGGTTTGCCTGTAGTTGGGTAAATGATAAGATTTGCTAAAAACCTCAGGAGTTGGGGGAAAAAGGTCAAAATGCCTATCTGTTAGATGAACCTTCCTTTTTTTTTAAAAAAAAATGTAATTTATTATTATTTTTTAATTGATTGATTTGAGAGAGGGGGGAGAGGGAAAGAGAGAGAGACAGAGACACGGAGAGACAGAGAGACACTTTGATTTGCTGTTTTACCCATTTATGCCCTCATTGGTTTGCACTTGTATGTGTCCTGACCAGGGATCGAACCTGAAACCTTGGTATATTGGGATGACGCACCAATTAACTGAACTACTCAGTCAGGGCTCGATGACCCTTCCTTAAGACAAGCAGCAAAGAAGCCAAGCAGGTGGATAAAGCTTTTGTAACTGGCTGATGAATGTCTCATCCAGAGCCCCCAGGACCGTGGTCGGCAAACCGCGGCTCGCAAGCCACATGCGGCTCTTTGGCCCCTTGAGTGTGGCTCTTCCACAAAATACCACGTGCAGGCGCGCACGTACAGTGTGACTGAAACTTCGTGGCCCATGCGCAGAAGTCGGTATTTTGTGGGAGAGCCACACTCAAGGGGCCAAAGAGCCACATGTGGCTCGAGAGCCGCAGTTTGCCGACCACTGCCCAGGATATGGGATAGGGTGGGACAGGAATGACAAATAAGTCCAACTCACATGCCAAATTCAAAGAGCTGCTGGTGGCCACTGAAAGCACTCTGTGAAGAAGGATTCTGGGGCAGCATCCAAGCTCACTAGGAAACAGATCTGTGATCGTTTAGCCGAGTCTGCTGCGGGCACAGGCTGCAGGAGCTGTTGTGTCTGGCATCCTGGCGAGGTGTACTTTAGACAATAGCCAAGAATTCTGCTGATCAATTTTTCCAGCAGAGAAGCCAAATCAAATTTAACTTGGCCTCCAATCTCCACAGCTTTGCCCAACATCCAACACCAGCTGAAAGGATCTCCTTGCGGCCACGTAAGAAGGAAAAAGCCAGGCCAGTCAGGGGCCTGCCTGGGAGAGCTGAGGAGATGCCCTAAGCTTTTATGGCTTCCTCTTGCTTGTTACTTTGGGCGCCCACCATCAATTTCCGCAGAGGGATTAGCAGTAAAATTTTTAAATGAAAGGGGAACTGATCACCAACTTGCTTGTTTTGAGGAATGAGGTGGAAGGGAGGAGTTGGAGAGACTGGGCCTTGCCCAGGAGCTGGTCAGGGGAAGAAAAGTGCTCTTTGTTGGAAGTGGCAGCGCTGGAATAGAAGGAAAAGCAGGTCAAACCAACGCCTGGGGCCAGATGTGCTGCCTGCCTGGGAGGGTAGGTGCTGGAGGGGTGGGCAGGTGAGAGCCAGGTGACAGGGAGACTGAACAGGTAGGTGTCCTCTGTGATTTTTTTAAACTACAGTGAGAACGTTTGCTGATGTTTTCCTCTTATAAGATAATGATGGAAGGGAAATATTGATAATTTGATTACATATGTGGCCATAAAAGGAACTAGCCTGCAGTTTGGGCAAAGAGGACATCCATGGAGATATTAAAATGTCAGCTTCAGAACTGAAGATTTAGCTTTTTCTTCTGTTGAAGTAGCTCCCAAATTTATAAAACTATAGTAATGGACTTTAGCCTGCTGAAGAGATTTTTCTAGTTTATTTTTTTTATTTGTGATTCTAACAGGGGCTAACCTGATCTCTAATTTTATATCCCTATTAGACTTGGTTTCTTCACCACTCTATTCCTGGAGACATTGCCCAATTAAGTCTTCTAAGGAAACTCAGTATAAATTATTTTCATGGCCTAAATAGTCTTTGAAGAATGAAGAAAAACAAAACATGCTCCTTTTCCTTGGAAAATTAGCTGGGGCTATTTTATGAATTGAAACTCTTAAAATTCAATCATTTTAGTTGAAAGAAGCCAGAACACATATTCGCCCTCGATGCTTCCTGCCTCTTGCTGGGATGGTGGACAATTCCAGAGAGCTGCGGTGCCAAAGTTCTACAAGGCTGATCTGTAAACCTGTTTTCCAAGCTTGCCCTCCAGCTGTTTGTGGAGAAACAGGCCTTTCATGGTGAATGGAGACATGTCCAGTGTCAAGTTCCATGCTCTGAGCTCTAAAATTAGAAAGCATGGGTGGGGGTGGGGGTGATGAGTGTAGGACAGATGGTAGTTACTCAGAAACTCAAATTAGATGGGATTGTACAGATTTTGTAATACGGGTTTTGTTTTGTTTTCCCTCACGAAACCCAGGGGCATTTTTAAGAACAAAGTGGGACGCGCTCCCGGGGACAGTGTGAGGAGAGCTGCGGTGCTTGGGTTACAGTTCATATTAAAACAGGACCCCCCACCCCCAGCCCATCCCCAAGTCATCCCACCACATATCCTCATTCCTGTGTTTTCTTTATTTTTACTTCTAAATGGTAATAGGTAGGTGGGTGAATGGATAAATGGATAGATGGATAGGTAGGTAGATAAACTGTGTGCATATCACTTGGGGAAAAGTCTGGAAAGTTCTACCTCTGAACTTTCCCTGCAGATCACCCTCCTCCTGTTTGATTGTTCTGAGTGCTGGGGTGTCCTGACCTTCCCCTAGCAGAACCCCGGTGGTGAGGGCCCCCCTGCCGGAGTCGCAGTGATGGGCTGCGATGGGATGGAAGAAAGTCGGGGGCTAGTTCCAGGTTCATTCTCCTTCGCAGGCTGGGGGGTAGGATGTTGACTTCTTTTCCCTTTTGTGCTACCAGAAGGGGAGGAAGTAAGTCAAATAGGTCCTTGCCCTAGTCCCAGTAACATGAGTAGTTTTGCCCCGCCAATCAAAGCAGTTTTGCCAGACCCATTCTAAGCCTATTGGTTTGTCTATGTCCTCCTTTGTTTTGTTTTAGGTTATTTTCCCCAAATGTTGGCTCCTCTTTTCATTTCTACCATAATGATAAAGCCCTCCGGAGTGCAGGGCCTGGGCTTCATTTTTTAAAAATATATTTCATTGATTTGTTACCTCCTGCACACCCCCCACTGGGGATGTGCCCGCAACCAAGGTACATGCCCTTGACTGGAATTGAACCTGGGACCCTTCAGTCCGCAGGCCGATGCTCTATCCACTGAGCCAAACCGGTTAGGGCTGGGCTTCATTTACCTAAGTCTGTCTTCAGGGCTTGGTACAATGTCTTGTCCATGAGTGTTCAACAAACATTTGAACGAGAACGTCTCTTTAGCACGTGGCGATGACATGAACTGTATTCAAGACCCGTGCTCACACAGTGAGTGCGCGTGTGGGAGAAGGGTGGTGCACAGGGGATGCGGACACCCACACCTTGCGAGGTCACAGTCATGGGGGGGAGGGGGGGAAGCAAGGCCTCTACTGTGGTGCCAGGAGCCGGCGAGAGGCACAGAGGACGGAGGCACACAGGTAACACATGTTCTCGGGTCTCTGACTCCCACCCAGCACTTGCACAAAGAAATGCTTGTGGGTCTCGTTTGCATGTTGTAAATCTGAGGAAGACTCATTTCTGAGTGGTGTTTTGGGTTTCTAGCCTCCATACTTTGAAACGTAGTCAAACCACTCCGGAAGCTGTGGCCCTTCTCGCTCCAGTTTTCCATGGGGTGGGGGTGGGGTGGGTTGAATAGGTTCCAACAAGTGCGCCCCTTGCCTCCCCCAGGTTCGGTGGCACCTCTTTCCCAGTCCCCGAAGGCCCGGGAGGCCCTGGCTCCCAAAGCTTCTAGGCAGAGGCTCCCAGTGCGCACCCTGCGGGGCTTGGCCACGTGGTGACTGGTTGCAGTGAAGCAGGTGAAATTAATCTCAGGTGGAGCCTGGGCTTTGTTCTGGAAAACTCCATGGCTGCTGCCGTCTATAGCGCACAGGGCTCTGCAGCTGGGCCCACTGAGGAGAGTGTGAGGAGGGAGGGGCGGGGAGGGGAGGCCACGCCGACGCTCACTAAGTACAGATTGGAAAGGCCTGGTGGCCTCCTGATTGCTTCCTGGTGGTGAGTCGGAGGCGGAGGAGAGGCTGGGGTACGGCTGGGAGCCCCCGGAAGAGCCCGTCGGAAACCGTGAGTAGAGTTTGCTGCTTTGCTTTAAACAATTGAGATGATGTTGCCCAAAGGGGAAATTTCGAAGTCTGCACCTTGTTGCAGGAGTTTGTCTGCGATTCTCGGTTCATTTGACATTAAAATGTGGTGTAAATAAACAGCCTTGGGGAGTTGGGAAATGCGAGAACACGGGAGGACCCCCAGGAGGCCCAAGGGGGCCATGGGCGCCTGGAACGCCCAGGTCTCTATTTTAATGGCTGATGTGTGTCCAGGAGAGGGAGCAGCCAGGCGCGGCCTGTGTCCTGGGTCTGGGGTGCAGGTGCGGGGCTGGGAGAAGGTGGTGCGGATACTCCTCCAGGCTGGCCCGGAACTCGGCCTCAGGACTGTGAGGCTTCTTGAGAAACTAGAAAAGGCTGTGGACATGCTCACCCACACATATGGTGCATGAGCACAGAATGTACCCCACTTCAGAGGCTTGCTGGGCGCCCTGAGCCCATCCATGGGCCCCTAATTCCTCTGCTCCCCAGGGTTTGGCCCCCCCTTCACCTCCAGAATCAACTCAGTCCTTATCACAGTGTTCAAACCTCTCTTTGTGTGGCCGCAGCCCCCTTCTCTGCCCCGTCTCTCACTGCAGGTTTGGTTTGGGGCACAAAGGATGGGGGGGGGGGAGGTCCTGGACACACCCAGGCTCCGGGCCTGTGTCCCTCCTGTGCTCTGCCAGCCTCT
The DNA here is from genome assembly GCF_000147115.1 of Myotis lucifugus. Classification (NCBI taxonomy): domain Eukaryota; kingdom Metazoa; phylum Chordata; class Mammalia; order Chiroptera; family Vespertilionidae; genus Myotis; species Myotis lucifugus. The sequence continues at coordinate 598,546 of NW_005871426.1, read as the reverse complement.
CCAACCCCATTTCACCCGTCCCGGTCCCCTTGCCTCCGTGTGAATGAGGTCCCCCCCAGCCCCCGCAGATGGGAGTAATCGTTCTCTTCTTAGCACGTACGAAGTGCTTGGACTTTGTTAGGTTTGTTGGTTGATGCTGGCTATTATTGCACCGTCCACGTGTGTCACATGACATTTGTCCACTGGGCAGGAGTTGGGCTGTTAACTCCCGATGCCTGGAGTCCTGCAAAGACTCGAGAGGGGGCTGGGCTCTGCATGCCTGGGAGGCCCCACCCAGCAAGCCCCAGACCCTGACACCCCGAGCAGGGCTAAAAAGCAAAGGGGAAACTCATAAGTTGCAAGATGGCATGAAATGGGCTTTTAAAGTAGGTGATGATGATATGCATTCTTTGCATGTGGCATTGTCTGGCAAAAAGCTACCGTCGTCCACATTTCATGCGAAACTCCGGCCCCTGACAGGGTTTCTGAGTCCCACAGTCTCCCTCTCTTTTTCTTAGACCAAAGACTTCTTTGCTCTTTACCAAACAATTTAGGCCTTGTTCTCATTTTTCACTTGGGATGTTTAAAATGCTCTCGGGAAACAGTCCTGCCATTCAGAAATTCCAAATATACCCATGGGCCTTTATTATTCTTCAAGGTTACAGGAATTTTCCTTGGAAACGATTTGAATTTGAGTAGATGTTTTGCCTTTCATGTTTCTTACTTTGAAAATGAGTTTCGGTAAATCGAAGTCTCTGAACTTATATTTACTTATTTTTGTGTGTGTGCGCCTGTCTAAATTTAGTCTGTCTAAATATGCCTTGTCACTAAAAAACAAAAAAGTCATTTCAGGCCCTCCCCGTACATTTCCTTTTAGAAATTCACTGGGCAAGGTAAGATAGTGTGTCATTTGTTACCTTCAGCCTTTAGCTGGTGTTGACATTAAAAGGTGAAGCCAACAAAACGTTAAAAAGACATCTTTGGGCATCTCTCTTAACAATCTGAACAAAGCCTGGAAAGCTGTTCTATCCTCTGACCCAACTTCGTGAATTAGACCCCCTGGAAAACACCAAATTTTTGGAAGTCTTTCCTCTTTGTGCCAAGCTGCTCCTCCAAAGAGAAAGAAATGGATTGGATGTTGCCAGTGCGAACCCAGGCCGCACACCTGAGGCTCAGGGAGGGACGCTGGTCTCCCTTCTCACCTGGCCTTCCCAGAGGAAACGCCGGTGTTGGCGCAGCGGCCTCTCCCACGCGGCTAGTGTGTAGGCTCAGCGCCACTTCCAAATCTCAGCACTCGGTCCTGCACACAGGCTCCCGGGCTACCATGGGGAGTCCTCCTCCTGTGTCATGGCTCTTTCCGGGAATAAGAGCGCCCCCCACCACCACCCCCGTGAGCCCGATGAGCAGAATTGAAGGAACCTCCGAAGGACTGTGCTGTAACTAAAGGGGGCCCAGCGGTCCTGAGAGCTCGGTGTGCTCTTGTTTGGTAGGGTCTGACCAGGTTTGGTGGGAAGTCCACCGACTTGGGGGTCACATGACCTGAGGCCACCATACTCCCCACTTTCGTCACTAGGCATCCTTAGGAGCATCATTCAACCTCTCTGGACCTGTGAAATGTGGAAAATAATGTCTGCTCCGCTTCCCTCCGGCTTGCTGTGAAGAGTAAGAGAGCGGAGGCTAGGAATCCAGCTGGTGATCTGTCAGTGCCTCCACACGGAGGTGGTGCGGTAACCGTCGGGGGCTCTGTGCTCTGAGAGGGTGCCCTGGCCCCCAGGCAGCTAGCTGGTGGCTGGTGTCTCCCGAGACGTGTGGCTTCACAGTTATTGCAAGAGGCCATCATCCTTCTCTCCTCATACCTGTCCTGCTTCACCGGGCACCTTGGCTGAACCACCCTCCCCATCTGTCCCTTAGCTGCTCCCTCTGGGAAGGGGTCTGCTACCTGGTCCCACCCATCAGAGCCAGTCATTCCCTGAGCCAGCATTTGTTGATAGTCCATTTGCCCAGCACTTAGGGAAGAATCATGAATAAAAGAAAACTCCTGCCCGAGAAGAGACAGACCAGTGGTCAGTCAGTACCAGGGCAATGCAATTCGGATACAGAAGAAAAATGGGGATGATGCTGTGAAAGCCACCATAAGCCCTGCACTTAAAGAGCAGAATTTTGAGGGATCTTGGCAACGAATTTCACCGACACCGCTACACGAGAACCCGAGCTGTGCTCGTCTAGGGAGATATGGTGAAAGCAGGAACCATTCACCCTTCTCCCCCAGGGCTGGTCTCCATAACACAGAGCCCAGAAGGAGGCGTTTCTGCGCTGCTTACTGTCTTCTCAGCCAGTTGTCCAGGGAGTGTCCTGCGCAGCCCAAAGTACACCAGACAGAGGGTGATGTCACATCTGGGCGCTTGGCTCACTTGCCCGCTGAGAGTCATTACTTATTGGGGCCAAAGTAGCACTAACAGTTACAGTGTCTGATAAGGTGCTGGTGAATGATCAACCCGCAGCACACCTGGGAGAAGTCAGGAGTGGCAGGAGGTCAGCCTTCCCTGACTCACTGACCTGGTGACTTTTCCCAACCACACTCCACAGCTGGTGGAGAGGCCTCCTCCGCCTGCAGCTGAGGGAAGGACATCCTCTAGACCAGTGGTCGGCAAACTGCGGCTCGCGAGCCACATGCAGCTCTTTGGCCCCTTGAGTGTGGCTCTTCCTAAGCCTTAGGAGAACCCTAATTAAGTTAATAACAATGTACCTACCTATGTAGTTTAAGTTTAAAAAATTTGGCTCTCAAAAGAAATTTCAATCGTTGTACTGTTGATATTTGGCTCTGTTGACTAATGAGTTTGCAGACCACTGCTCTAGACTCTTGTCATAGGTGGGGTGGGTGGGGGACACTGGAGAGGTGGCCATAGTGCCAACCACTTATACAGAAATGATTTCTTTCACTCATTCATTCATGCATGCGTGCATTCTTTGAATCACTTATAACTAGTGCCTCGAATGGGCTGGACTTGGTGGGATATATCTAGGAAATAGCTTAGTTACTCCTCCCTCCCCCCCCTTCCCCCTTTCTATCCTCACTGCCCTTCTAAACTGCTCTACTAGATCTTCCTTCACTAGTCAACATCTCAGGCAGATCCCATAACTATTCAGTTCCTTTCAGGGATCAATAAATAGTCCTTATGGTAGAGTATTTTAAAAGCTCATTCCCATATACATTTAAAATCATTTCCATCAAATGTCGTTGTTTGCAGCAAAGCTTTCCCACTCCCTGCAGCTCAGGCCTGACCCGAACACAGAAAGGTTGTACTGCTGTCTCTTATTATTGTTGCATGCCTTTCACTAACTGCTCCTGACTCCCCGAGGAAGGGCGGAAGGAGAAAGGAGCAGATATGTCTTTTCCTTGGCCAAGCCGCTGGGATTGAGCGCTTGTTGTGCTCTGAACACAGAGGCTCAGGTACAGGTTCTTTCCCTTGTCAGGCACATGAGCGAGCTCCTTGAATCTGCCCCACCCAGCCCAGGGCCGGCACCTTAGTCATCAGCGCCCGGACGTAGAATGATGCTCTCTCTGGCTGACTCTTCTGGCTCCCCTTTAGCTCCAGTGTCAGTGGGATACCCCACAGGGCAGCTGATGTAGGCCCCCCTCTCCCTGGCAGTCGGGGCCCTTGGCTGGTCTTGTCAAGAGGACTCAAGCCCAGCCAGCATCCATAGAGGCCATGTGGCCAACAGAACTTCTCACCCGTTGTCCCAGCAAGCTTTGCAGGTCTTCCCCAAGAGCTCTTTGTTTCCCACGATGGTGGCAGCCAGAACAGGCCTGCAAGACCCTGCAGCTCAGCAGCTCCAGCGGTGCTCTCAGAGCCATTCCTGCATGGCTGAACGATGTGGGAAACACTCCCCGACGGAGAGGAAGAGGAAAATAAGTGCACAGAACCTCTTACTAGAAATCCCTCACAGTCCATCCAAATCTGTGTCATTTGTAGCTCTTATTCTGACCGGTTCTTAACAAGTCTTATGTGGATGGAAGCTGCATCGCTTTCTGCAATATGGGACTACTTGTTACTCATCTCAGCTTAGGGCAGTGATGGCGATCCTTTTGAGCTCAGCGTGTCAGCATTTTGAAAAACCCTAACTCTGGTGCCGTGTCACATACAGAAATTTTTTGATATTTGCAACCATAGTAAAACAAAGATTTATATTTTTTATATTTATTTTATATATTTAAATGCCAAAGTAGCACTTTGCATTTAACAGTTGGTTGATTTAACAAAGAAAAATCAACCAAAAAAATGAGTTCGCGTGTCATAGGTTCACCATCACTGCCTTAGGGCATCAACAGAAATTCTCAACAGAAAAATGTCAACTTAACGTTGTTATTCACTCATTCATTTACCACACTATTTATTCAGTACTTATCCAGCACGGACCCTGTGCCAAGGACTGTGTCAAGGTGTATCCAGTATGAAACAAAACTGGCCTGTACTCAGCTCTTTTCTGAATGTGCTGCGGGGGCCGGGAGGGTCGGGGGTCCACCAAGGCTGACCTCCAGAAAACTTTCCAGAACATCTAAATGCGCTTAATCCCATGTCCACCAACGGGAACTCTGCTGTTCAGCGCTGCCCCATGACCACAAAGACAGTATAACTTCATGCTTGTAATAATGTCCCAAGTGCTACAAGATCCTAAAGTGCCCTTGGAATCATTACTGATAACTTAGTCATCAGATTTGCTTTAGTATTGAATGTATTTGGCTGATATTTGATTCTTTAGCAAGTACAAACTTAATTATGCTTCTATTTTAATACTAAATAGACACATACTCTAAGACAGACGTGGTTCCCTACCATCAGAATAGTTGTTAAATCATAACATCCCAATTTTTGACCGGGCTGGGGTCAAACATTTTCCCACTTGTCTATAGAGTTGTTCATAATTCTGTAAAGGGTGTAGATGCACGTGTGTGTATATGTAAATTTTTTTCTTTTTTTGTGTGTGTGTATTTTCCTTTATTAGATTGAATTTTCCTGGTCTTTTCCCTCTTTCCCCTTTTATCCCCAAAATAAACGTGCCCACTTTCTTGGCTTGTATGGATAACTCACTGAAGTATTTAATTAAACCACTGCTCCTGTTTTTGTCACTGCCAATCAAAAACATTTGACTTAGAATGTTTGACTTGTTTCTGAAGTTGGATTCTGTGTGTTTTGATTTTGTGGGATTTTTTTTTTATCTCATTAACCTCAGCCCAGATGAAAAGTTTTGATCTTGTGCAGGGAGCAATACCAGAGAATCATTATCGTTGCCAACTATTACATTTAAAAGTCTTGCATTCTGACCCTCGTTCCCTGCTGTAACATACCAATCTTGTTAACCTTATAAATATGGTTTTTCAAGATCAAAGAACGTCTCCCTTCTACCTTTATCATGCCTAATTTGCATATTAGCACATAGTCCAAGTGTTGGCAGATAATATTTTAAAGGCCGTGGAAGTATAAGAATAACTACATACTTGCAGATGTGTTATGAAATATGCCCCATTAGTCACTTTGTATTTGAAAGGCAAAAAATAGGCACCTAGCAACAGCATGCCATCACTCAGGATTAGAGAAAAGCCATTACATCCAGGGAGATCACCCCCTCTGTGGGGGGCTGTCAGGCTAGTATATTTAATTACACAAAAGATCCTCACAAGGAGACTCAGCTGTTGCTTGTCCATCTGCATGAGGAGCAACAGGAATGACATCCCCAGAGGATGGCTTTCGGTGGAGGGTGGAGGAGGAGATGGGTTTACTGGGAGCTTTCAGACAGGTTCATGAGTCAGTCCTGAGGAGAGAGACCCCGAGGTCCACTGGAGAACTGTGCTTTCCCTTCTGGAGAACCACCACGTGTCCTCCTTTCCTTCCTCTGCGTGGATCCCCAGGAGGGGTGCCGGCTGCCAGACCCAGCAATAAGGATCCAGCTCTTCATACCTATTCAGGACCAACCTTCCCCCACCAGCTATGAGGGACCGTGTCAAAATGCCGAGTCCACATTAACACCCAATTAGACTCAATTTCCAGAAGGTTCTTTTCTCATACCAGTTAGGACAAGAAAGAAGTAACAGGAGGCAAGCCAAAGTGATGAAGAGAAGGAAGAACATATCTGAACTTCAACATTCAGCTGGGGAGAGGACTCCTTGAGGAACAGGCGCTGGTGTCCCGGCCAGTGTTGGAGAGAGCTTCGGGGCCTCAAGGTCACCTACAGACTCCCGCTGAGCCCCTGTGGCCAGTTCGGGGTCTGAGGATACACAGCACTGCCCTCCGGCAGGTCCCGTGGGAGCAGGGGAGCTCAGCACCCAGGAACCTTCCCAGAAGAGGATGGGGACTTGAGAGCAGGCAGAAATTCACATATGATCGAGCCAACATCTTGCCCTCAGGTGTTGGCTGAGGCTGTTTAAATGGAGGAATGTGAAGCGAAGCAGTGCAGTGGGATTTGGGTGCATGAGGAAAGCCAGGACTGCAAAGCCAGTGGGGAGATGGACTTCCCTCTCTCATTAAAACAAAAAGGAAAGAAGGGAAGGAGAGAGGGAGTGCGTGCGTGCAAAAAATGGTATCCATGAGAAATAGTGGTGATGACTGGGCAACACTGTGAATGGAACCAATGGCACTGAATTGTACACTTAATAATGATTAAAATGGCAACTTTTATATTATATATATTTTACCACAGTTAAAAAAATAGCGTAATATAACCAAAACTACTAAATTGTACTTTTTGTTTTTTTATTCTTTAAACATTTTTTTCAATGACAGTTTACATTCAATATTATTTTGTATTAGTTTCAGGTGGACAGCATAGTGGTTAGACAAGCATAGACTTGACAAAGCGTTCCCCCTGATATTTCCAGTACCCAACTGCCACCATGCATAGTTATTACAACATTATTGACTACATTCCCCTTGCTATACTTTGCATCCCCATGCCTATTTTGTAAACTACCAATTTCTTCTTAATTCCTTCACCGTTTTCACCCAGGCCCCCAACCCTCCTCCTCTCTGGCAACCATTAATCTGTTCTCTGGATTTATGAGTCTCTTTCTGTTTTGTTTGTTTGTTTGTTTTTATTGTTCTTTAGATTCCACGTGCAAGTAAAGTCATATGGTATTTGTCTTTCTCTGGCTGACTGATTTCCCTTAGCATAATACCTTCCAGATCCATCCATGCTGCCGCAAATGGTAAGATTTCATTTTGGGGGGCCGAGTAATATTCCAGTGTATACATGTACCACATCTTCTTTATCTGCTGTCCATTGATGGGCACTTGGGTGACTTCCATAGTTTGGCAATTGTAAGTAATGCAGAAATGAACATAGGGGAGCAGATCTTCTTTCGAATTAGTGTTTTGGGTTTCTTCAGATAAATTCCCAGAAATTGAATTGCTGGATCAAAAGGCAGTTCCATTTTAAATGTTTTGACGAAACTCCATACTGTTTTCCACAGTGGCTGCACCAATCTGCATTTCCATCAACAGTGCCTGGGGTTCCCTTTTCTCCACATCCTAGCAACACTTGCTTGCTGATTTATTGATGATAGCCATTCTGATAGGTGTGAGGTGATATCTCATTGTGGTTTTAATTTGCTTTTCTCTGATGATTAGTGAGGTTGAGCATCTTTTCACATGTCTATTGGCCATCTGTATGTCCTCTTTGGAGAAATGTCTATTTAGTTCCTATGCCCATTTTTTAACTGGATTGTCTGGGTTTTTTTTTTTTTTTTTTTTGGTGTTGAGTTGTGTAAGTTCTTTACAAATTTTAGATATTAACCCCTTATTGGTTGTATGTATTATTGGCAAATACATTCTCCCATGCAGTGTGTCTTTTCATTTTGCTGATGGTTTCCTTTGCTGTGCAAAAACTTTTTAGTTTGATGTAGTCCCATTTAAATTGTTTTTCTTTTGTTTCCCTTGCTTGAGGAGATATATCAGAAAAAAATATTGCTACAAGAAATGTTCAAGCCCGGCTGGCGTGACTCAGTGGTTGAGCATCAACCTATGAACCAGGAGGTCACGGTTCAATTCCCAGCCTGGGCTTGCAGGCTCGATCCCCAGTGTGGGGCATGTAGGAGGCAGCCAATCAATGATTCTCTCTCATCACTGATGTTTCTATCTCTCTCTCCCTCTCCCTTCCTCTCTGAAATCAATAAAAATATATTTTTAAAAAATGTTCAAGATTTTACTGTTTTCCTCTAGTATTTTTATGGTATTGAGTTTTACATTTTGGTTTTAATCCATTTTAAGTTTATTCTTGTATATGGTGTAAGAAGATGGTCTAGTTTCATTTTTTGCATATATTTATCCATTTTTCCTAACATCAGTTATTGAATAGGCCATCTTTACCCCATTATATGTTTTTACCTCCTTTGTCAACTATTAATTGACCATATAGGCATGGATTTATTTCTCAGCTCTCCATTCTTTTCCATTGATCTATATGTCTGTTTTAATGCCGGTACCATGCTGTTAAATTGTACATTTTAAATAGGCAAATTGTATGGTGTCTGAATTTATAGCTCAGTAAAGCTGCTTTTTAAAAATGGTATCCATGAGCAGTGGGTGTGTGTTTGCGTGCACACATGCACGCCGTGAGAAAGACTGTCTGTTTGGGTAGAAAACGTCAGAGTGAGGACTAGACAAGGACAGGGAGGAGAAATTTAATGTGTCTGCCCATTGTTTGCAGAAGGAGGGAGAAAGAAGTAGGTACAATAAATGCTAAAATAATATAATAGTACAGGTTTCGTGTGTGTGTGTGTGTGTGTGTGTGTGTGTGTGTGTGTGTTTAGAGAGATTGGGGGGGGGGCATCAGATTGTTGTTCCACTTATTCATGCATTCATTGGTTGATTCTTGTATGTGCCCTGACCGGGGATTAAACCCGAAATCTTTGTGTATCAGGACGATGTTCTAACCAACTGAGCTACCCAGCCAGGGCCAGGCTTCACATCCTATATAATAAAAGCCTAATATGCAAATTGTCCCCTTCGACTGCTTGCTATTGGTGGGAGCGTGGCCTGATTGCCCTGCCGATCGCCCCACAGGTGGCATCCAGCAGTGGCTCTAACACTTCCATTACAGAGAAGGGGCAAATAGCAATATTAAAATATTTCTTCTAATTATTTTCCTTTCAATGTGCACAAATCTGTGCACCAGGCCACTAGTATTTTTATAAGAGAGAGGATTCTCCACCAGAAAGACCATGTCCGGTTCTGCTTTCTGTATGTAGTTTGTTTTCAAAGTCAGAGGCATGGCCAGCTCTGCCTGCAGAGGCTCATGAAGGTGTGGCAAGTACTGATGAAGCTGAAGCTCCTGTTTTCCTCCTGAACTCTCTGGTTGTGCTGAGGAATGCAGCACATTGCTTTTGATTATACCTTGGGCAGAGTCCCTTTTCCTGGGAGCACACCTCCATTATCAAAGGGGCATGGTGGAGGCAAAGCTGGGTCTAGGTCAGGCTGCCTCACTGCCTGGGAGACCTTGACCAGTCAGCGGTCATTGTCTGGGCTTCTTCGGCCATAAAATTACGTGATGATACCTCCCTGCCCTCTTCCTGGAGTAGCATGAGAAACAGAATCCAAACAAAATAACATGTGAAGGCGTTCAGTAAACTGTGAATCACTGCCTTCGTGGAAGCTCTTTTGGATGCCCGTAATAGAAACCTAATAAGTACGCAAAAGGGAAGGCACTGAGTTGAAACTTCTCAGAAACCATGAGCAGGAAATAAGGCTGGGTCCAGAACTGGGGTCTGGAGAGCTGGTCCCCAGGCAGCTCCCTCCCGTGGTCTCCTGAGTACCCACCTGTTTTGATTTCTCTCTGTCTGCAGTCTGGCTTCTGTTGTCCTGGCTTGCGGGGCCAAACAGTCTACCTATGGCACCTGTGATTACCCCTGTGATCACATACCCCATTCACGCCAGGAGCCCAGACTTTTCCATTGGGCCCTAATTCAGATTGGTTCAGCTTGCATTGGGGGTCACTCCGTGTCTAATGAGCCCTGAGTCTGGGCAGGGGCACAGGAGATGAACTTGCCATCCTTCGCCCATCCCTGTGGGACTGAGCTGAGCAGGTACCAGGAGAAGTGCCTTTTACAAACATCATGACAACCTCTAGTGGCGTGATTACAGCAGTCAGTGGGAGAGTAAGATTTGATCGTAAGATCCCCTTTTCATAATTACCCCATCTTTTTTGCCTTCTGTGATTTCTATCATGTAAGCCCTGTAAAGGCTGGCGCTGACTGGGCATTAAAGCCGAACAAAGTGAAAAGGTGAGGCTGGAGGGCCCCTCAGTGAGTGGGCTGGGCCGGTGGGGTGCTGTGGGGGGCCCTGAAGCCACCTTGCAGCTCCTCTGAAATGTGACCAGGCTCCCAGGGTCTTCTGCTTGTGCCGAGGGATCCATATTGCATTTCTCACAAAACCTATTAGAAATGAGAGTGAGCACAAGTCAAAGAAGCCCATTTTAAGCTAGTTTAAACAAAAAGGGAATTATTCTGGGGCTGCTTTTCCAGATCCCTCTGTCCTTTCTGCCTGCTGCCCTTTGAGCAGTTGCACTGTCTCCCTGCTCTCCGCCCAGAGGCATGGTGAGGGCTGCGCGGACCGCCTCCTGCGGAGGGATGGTGGGGAAGATGCTGCACTAGGGGCTGCTGATTGTATCTTCCTTTTTCTTTCCTTGCCTGTGGTCTGCAGGTCCCCATTCCCCTCTTGGCCTTCATAGCTGTGAGAGGGTGAGCAGGTGTTGAGAGCAACTTTGTTCTTTTTTAGTCAATCTCATTACATGGAAAAGATCCAACTCTCTCTGGGTAGCTGGCAGCTCCTCCAAGGCCAGACCGCTGGGCAGGGCTCCCAAGAGCAGCGCTAGCTTGTTTGGTGTCATGAGGCACTGGGCCAGGCCTGCTCATCTCTGCCCACAAGAACAGGCTGCTTTCAACAGATGCACCAATAATTGGATGCATTGGGTAGAATGCAGTGGTGTATAAGGTAACAACGCATCCAGGCTTGCCCCCAAAGTAAAAAGAATAACTCTGAGCTGAGGGGCCTTCTATTGTCCCCTTCAGGTCTGCGCTGTCCTCCAGTCTCTCTTCCATCCTCCTCCGCTGTTGAGCGCCGGTGAGCCAGGGCCTGCCCTCTGGCCCATAGACCTGTTCCGCGCTGCAGAAGGTGCTGATGCTGGGAAGGCCAAGTGGAAGGCAACGTGAAGCATGCAGAATGCCAGGCCTCTTCCCGGCCCTGCAGGACTTAACCCTTAAGGGTTAACGCCGGAAAAGCCACGTGGGTGAATAAGTGCACGATTATATTCCCAGCTAGTTATTTAATAATAATAATTGGCATCAGTTCCTGGCACGACCCAGTTTACATTTGAGAATACATTTAGTCCTCCCAGTGTTATAGCACTGTGGTAGGCACCTCATAATAACACCTCTGTGTTATCAGCTCCGTTTCACAAATGAGAAAATCAGGCACAGACTGGTTAAATAATGTGCCCCATTTCCCACAGTGACAAAGTGGCAGAGGCAGGACTTGAACCCAGATAGCCTGCCTCCAGGGTCACCACGCGAATTCCTTCCCATGTTGTCAGTCTCCTCTGAGGACCGGATGGAATCAGTCTTGTATGCCTGTGATAATTTGCATGATGAAAAGATGCCACTAGAGAGAAGAAATATTTTTAAAATTCTAACCATTAGAAAAAAATAGTTTTAGTGACTAAAAATTTCATGACCTATTGAAAGCTCAGTGGTCAGTTTGCAGTTCTCACTTCCCGTAAGAATAAAACTGGCTGTTCTCACTGCCATTAACGTAGAGGAGCCATGACCTTGATGTGCAGGGGGAGGGAGGGTGGGGCATTATTTGAGCAATGTGGCCTGATGGGGAGTGCTGGAAACTGAACAAAGCGGGAACTCGTGCCACAGAACTCACCCTGACTTCTACTGTGATTTTAAAATCTGTGAACACATGGAAACTGCTGGAAGCAGGGGATGCACCTGGACACAGACGGACCTCGGGACAAAGCCAGCCACTCTGATTCTTCCCCTCCTGGCTTCCCTCCCACAACCTCCCAGAACCCATAGAATGCAGTGGTTCTGCTAGCCTTTCACTCTCAGATCTACAAAAGCCCAGGGAGAAAGGACAAAATATCCCCTTTTCTTCAACTTAACTCCCCCCCCCCCCACACACACACACATACACACACATCCGTGTAAGAGGTTTTCCCCCTATAACAGAAGTCGGTGTTTTGGTTCCCAGCCATGGTACTTCTCTCTGCGGTGCCCTTCCCTGGTTTTTGTTGGGTCTTGTCAAATCCACTTCTTTTTTTATGTGGCTGGATGGAGAGCGGGGCACATGGGGAGGCCACTGTTTTCTGGGATCCACAGTGGCCCTTGGGAGTTCAGGCCAAGGGTTGCTTCTCTTGCCAGTTGGGGGAGCCCTACTGTGTGGCTAGGCGGCAACCAGTTCCTCTCCCCCACACAGCCCTGAATCTCCCCCCTCCTCTCTGACACCTTAGGGACCATCCGGTGGTGATGACCACTCCCTTCTCTGTGCTGATGCTGAGTCCACTTAGCCTTTGTCTAAGTTCGTTCAGGCTGCTATAACAGATATGCCAGAGATTGGGTGGCTTATAAACAACAGAAGTTTATTTCTCACAGTTTCAGAGGCGGACAAGTCCCGGACCAGGGTGCCAGCAGCGTCTGTGTCTAGTGAGAGCCTGCTTTCTGGCTCGTAGCTGCTGCCTTCTTGCTGTGTCCTCACATGGGGGAAGGGTAGCGGGTGCTCTCTGAGGTTTTGTTGTTGTTTGTTTGTTTGTTTGTTTTACAAGGTCACTAATTCCATTCATAAGGGGTTCACCCTCATGACCTAATCACCTCCCAGTGACCCCACCTTTGCAGTGGGGATAGGTTTCAACATAAGAATTTTGGGGGCATCATAAATATTCAGTCTATAGCAGCCTCTCTGATGGTCTGGTTTATATGTTTCGTCTCTCTCTTCTAAACTGTAATGTAGAGGTTCAGAACCATGTTTTCTTCATTTGCTGCCTCACTCCATCAACAAGCAGTGGCCCGGCCCAGCCACAGTGGCTCAGTGGTTGAGCGTCAACCTATGAACCAGGAGTTCACGGTTCCATTCCCGGTCGGGGCACGTGCCCTGGTTGTGGGCTTGATCCCCAGTAGGGCGTGTGCAGGAGGCCTTCAATCAATGATTTTCTGTCATTGATGTTTCTGTCTCCCTCTCCCTTCCTCTCTGAAATCAATAAAAATATATTAGAAAAAAAAAAACAAGTGGTGGACGAGAACCTCCTGTGTGAGCATACATGTTTATGTGTGTGCAGTGCCGAGGACACTGCCTTTGATCAAAAAGTGAATCCGCTGAGATTTCCCCGTTTTCTGAATCCCCTCTTTCCTAACCAAGTTGTGCTAGGAGCTAGGGGCACTGCCAGGGTGAAGCCAGCTTTGCCCCTCTTGGAGAGAGGTTTGGGAGTCATCTTCCTGGGTCAACAGAGGCTCCCCCAGATGTCTGCCCTTTCATATGACAAGCTCTCCCAGAAGGACCAGTCCAGGCAACACATCCTCTAGTTTCCTATGCAATATCCACTGTCTCCCTGTGTCATTCTAGGTGGCACGATCCAGTGAAAAGACTAAGTTTTCATGCCTTCCTTGTAGAAGATAAAAGCAGAAATTGTCAGAGGAGACTTCTGGGAAAGCTTTCTCTGCCATTCCATCCTACCCGCCTCCTGTTGTTTGGGATGAAGATGTGTGTGAGGGCTGGGGCTGCAGCAGCCATGTTGAGGCCACGAAGAAAAGACTAAAGGAATCACAAAGACTCAGCCCTGATTCTGTTGATTCGAATTGATTCTTAAGCCACTAAAGCAATGCTAGTAATTACCCATGTGTGCATTTCTCATGACAAACACACAAGCAAAACCTTGGTGTTTAAGCCACTGTAGCCAGTTCTCTGTTACTAGTAACCAAAAGCAATTCCTAATTGATACACCACGTTAGAAAGAAGGTAGTTCAGTGATTACTCAAAGGCCTTCGTTACAGGGAACTGAGTTCTCATGAAGACCTAGTTCTCAGAATTTCTTTTTTTGCTGACAAGCCCTCGTGTCATTCTTTTCTGAATCAGGAGAGCTCCTTTTGGTGTTCCCAAATTTAACTTCTTCCGTGAAAGTGGAACATGAAAGCCACGGGGCTCCCTCCGGAGAAGCAGTTTTGGGGAAGCAAGTCGTCATCTCCCTTTGACCTTGGTCCCCTGCAGAAGCGTCGCTGATACCATTCCCATGAGCTACATGTTGAAGTTCTCCAACATCTGGCAGTTGAGCCGCTGCTTGCTTTTTTAAGCACAAAACCAAGCATTCAAATGTTCCCAATTTAGCCTCATAAGCATTATGTTGGGTGCGGCTACCTTGGCCCACAGCTGCCAGCAATTCAAATCTCTCTCTTATACAGACATTTTCAGTTTTTTAAGACTGTGCATTCTCTTCATTCCCAACTGTGGGAAGTCACACGGGTGGGATTTTTATAGAGGTGACCACCGCTGTGTCTTATCAGGGGCAGGTGCCCAACGGCTTCTCTGGGGCTGGGATGGTGGGGAGGGTCCTTAGAAGACGGCAGGAAAAGCTGCCCATTAAGCAGAAAGCTTCATTTGCTCTCAACCCTTCGTAGACCCACCACCATTCGCCTTCCTATATTCTCTCACCTTCCATGCTCCAGGTTATGCCACCTTCCTCAAGGGATACGTGGACTCAGAGAATATCAGCGCTAGAAGGGGCTTCAGAGATTGCCTTGTCTCACTTTCTATTTCAACATGTGGGTAAACTGAAGTCTGTGGGAGCGAGATGGCCTGTCTCAGGTTGTGTTACTGGTTAGTGGCATAACTTGAGGTCTGACCCTAGGCTGGCATTCTTGGCACAGTAATATGTGATAACTAATTCTTCTATAGTGTTTACTATGTGTAAGGCACCGTTGTATGATGTGCGCGCCTGTGTGTGTGCGTGCACGCGTGTGTGTGCGTGTGTGCATAATCGTTCCCATTTTATGCATGAGGATCTTAAGGCACAGAGAGGTTACGTAACTTGTCTAAAGTCACAGCCTAATTTGCAGAGTCAGGATTTGAACTCAGACCATCTGGCTCTGTTCTTGACTGCTACACAATACTGGCATGCTAATGCCCAGTCTTTGACTCTTAACTTCAGGTCCAGATGAGAGCTCTCTAATAAACTCCTTGGCCAGAGGATTACTGGCTTAATATCCTACCCCTAGAGCAGTGGTTCTCAACCTTCTGGCCCTTTAAATACAGTTCCTCATGTTGTGACCCAACCATAAAATTATTTTCGTTGCTACTTCATAACTGTAATGTTGCTACTGTTATGAATCGTAATGTAAATATCTGATATGCAGGATGGTCTTAGGCGACCCCTGTGAAAGGGTCGTTCGACCACCAAAGGGGTCTCGACCCACAGGTTGAGAACCGCTGCCCTAGAGGAACATTTCCCCAAACATGACAGCAATAGGTGTTAAAAAAAACCAATCAAAACAAAACAAAATCCCATGCTCAAAGAAATTTGCAATGTTGTATTAAACCAAGTTAAACAGGTTTCTTTTATTTTTTATTTTTTACTACTCAAGCCTTTAATATGCTAATAGACATTGTGAATTCTCTAAGATTCTAGAAAGCATTTGCTAAATTTTTTAGACCACAGAATCTTTTTTGATGCAGTGAGGTCATCACACATCATCTGGCCTCTGAAGAACTCAATTGGGTGAAAAAGGCAACTTGTATCATATTATTATGAAAATAGTTTTGGCACCAAGGATCACCTAAAATGGGCTCAAAGGCTCCCTAGGGTTTCCCTGGAACTGCTGTCCTAGAAAATAATATGCTTCAAGTCTTATTTTTAAAATATCATGGCACTAAATATCATCTTGCTCCTTGCAAAGGACAAAAGAGAAAAAGCACATGAAAGAATACGGATATGTGTTCTAAGAATCAGTCCCTCATTCGAATTCCTCATTTTTCTTTATTTAAAAAAATGTTTTTATTGATTTCAGAGATGAAGGAAGAGGAAGAAGGAGATAGAAACATCAATGATGAGAGAGAATCAATGACGAGGGGCCTCCTGCACACCCCTTACTGGGGATCGAGCCCACAACGGGGGCATGTGCCCTGACTGGGAATCGAGCCATGACCTCCTGGCTCATAGGTCGCTACTCAACCACTCAGCAACACCATCTGGGCTCATTTTCCTTTTTTACCTTCTCTTCCTTCCTTTCTTCTAAAAACTCTTCGTTGTTCCATAAAGGATTTAAGGTAGCTTACTCTTCCAGGAAGTCAACAGTGAGAGGTGTGGACTCATTGGGTTCAGCATATGTGTGAGCCGCTCAGACTAGGGAGGGATATATAATTTATAATATAATCGTGCACTTATCTTTGCATGATGAAAAGATGCCACTAGAGAGAAGAAATATTTTTAAAATTCTAACCATTAGAAAAAAAATAGTTTTAGTGACTAAAAATTTCATGACCTATTGAAAGCTCAGCATTTAGGATACTGAGCTTAATATAATTCACTTCATATGAATTTGTCGCCATGAAAAAAGTTCCTAGATCTATTGAATTTCGAGTCCTGCCTGCAGTTGCTGTGGCAGGACCGACCAAGAGATTTTGCGGGCCTTATACAGCCCGCGTGCTGGATGTTCCCCACCCCTGGCATATAGGATTCTAGTAGAGGAGAATTTGGGGGCTAGGGTGGAGGTCAGGAGTCCCCCTAAAATAGTAGCACCTTATTTATACTTAAATATGCCTCTGTCAACAAGAATGTTGACTTGCCCAGGGAGGGGCAAGTACTGCAGTAGGTACCTGCAGGACCCTAGAAAGTGAGGTGCCCTGGTAAGAAGGAGCCACTTTTCCTTTTAGGAAAATGTCCAAAGATGCATTTTATTCATTTAACAATTTTATCCAGGGCCTGCCCTTGAACGGAGGTCATTGCATGTTTATTCTAGACCACAGGCCTTTGAACCTGACCTCTAATCTTTGGTCAAAGCTAATGTGGCATTTGGGATACTGCCCTGGAATTTGACAACCCAGACCAGGTGGGAAAAATGAAATCTGCTGCAGGCAAGGCGGCCTGGGATCCCCCTTTGTTACAGTGGCCAGCGGCAGTGGACAGTGCCCTTTGCTCACAGGCAGGTCAATCGCAGGAGGACGCTCCAGTCCACACAATCTGGGCCAGACGGAGAGTCACAGATTGAGGGGCAGTAAGTGTCCTTTCCCTCTCAGAACAGAGCACTACTGTCCACACTTCTTTGTCTTCTCCATCCTCCCGGGTTTCAGGGCTCTGACGACCTGTAACTGAGTACGTGAGAGGGCAGGCCTGCCAGACGGTGCTGACAATGAATCGCTAAACCCTTACACTCGGCATTGTCATGCACTTAAGCTCTAATTGTGGGCGAGGTGAGTCTCTAGCTGTTTCCCTGGGTTGTTCTTGTATGGCTGTGTGCCCCTCGTCAAGGCGAACCCATCCAGCTAAGTGTTTTATTACCAACAAAACATGTTTATCGGGAGTTTTCCCACATGTATTAGTACATACATTAACAACATATACTGCTTGGAGAAACTACATCTGAGAACATAGAAAATGGAAAAGTCACCCATAATCTGATTCCCCAGAGATAACTAGTCTGCTTCGGGTGTAAATCTCTTCCTTTCTCTCTAGCTCTCGCTTCACACGCAGCTACGTATCCACGTGGAAGGTCAGATATGTGGCCAGAGTATTGACCAGTATCCCCATCCTTGCATCTGTCCCCGCACTGATTGGTGGCAGTGGTTTACACAGGGGAAGGGCCATGTTTCGTGTTTGGGCCCTCGGGCCTGGAGGGTAAATGGAGCAGACGGCACCGAGTCTGGTCCCCTTTCTGCCTCAGGGGCGAGTCTCCTCAGGGAGAGAGGAACCTCGTCACAGTCTGGGTAGAATTCAGTGTGGCTCCCACGCAGTGAGGGCACGCTGAGAGGAGGGAGGATACTTGTCCTCAATAATGTATTGAAGCGGCTGCTTTCTCTCTTGACACCCCCTGGTCACGGAGTGGGGTCCTCAGGCAAAGAAGATACCACCCTCTTGGCCAAGTGACTCCCACTCCAATTCATAGCTCCCCAGGGATGTTGCTTTGTTATTCATCTGAGATTTCCTAATTTGAAGTCTATAGTTAGTCTTTCTGCAATGGAACACTTCCAGTAGTTAAATATGAAATCTAAGGCGTTATAAACTAGCGGCCTACTATTCCACATAAAATGTGTGGAGAGACGTGAGCATTCATGGGCTGTGATGGGTCACCTTGGGGTTCTCAGTATCTCACCTTCGCTCTTAATTCCTCAGATTAACCCCTAGAGTGCCAGGGGCCACGATCGCGCTCCTCCTGTCTTTCGCCAAAAGTGCCAGGAGCGCTATCAAAGCTTCGAAATGGCGTCCAGTTCTAAGTCTGCTTTTATTAGTGATGATGATATTGCTAAATATGTCAATGTAGTAAAGGTTTCCTTAAGTTTTTGAATATGTAACTTCATTTACTTGCGATTCATAATTTTTTTCCTAAGCTGCTGTAAAATCAGCAAAAATGCCTTGGCAATTTTAGCATCGTTCCTAGGGTATTGGTTGGCACTCAAAGGGTTAAGCGGAGAAAGAGTGAGGAAAGTTGAGCTCTTATGAGGCCAACACCAGTCAGCTAGCGCTATGCTCCTCTCTACCGGCTCAGCCTCTCCCAGGCAGTCCCTGTCGCTTTCTCTGTTTATTTTGCAATTAGTGCTAGAAGGAGACTCGTGGGGAAATTTTTGCTTGGGGGCCCGAATTTATATTTCAGAATGTCTTCCTCTCCTTCTAGCACAGATTCTGTAAGGAGAGTTTGAAAACAATAGCTCTCAGTATGCTGCCAACAAGGCTCTTGATAATAATCCTTGGTAATTTCAACATCCTCAAACATGATCCTTTCCATTCATAGCCACCCAGGGCCTCAACTTCCTCTGTTCCGGTGATCTTGTCCTTTATTGCATCTTGGCCACCTATACCCATGGCCATGCCTTTGACTTTTTTGCCATCTCCAACAATCCCGTGCTCTCTCCATAATCTCAATTCCAAACACCCCACTCTCCTGTCACTATTCCTCCTTCCAGCTCAGTGTTCTGTTCTCGCCAATGATTCTTCAACCTCCTTGAGATCTACGGTGAATTGATCTACCACGTTTTCACTGTTCCTCACCCCCCACCAGCACCACCCTCAAGTCCTCACTGCCCTCCTTCCCACTTAGGTTCTGTGGTTCCCTCATTATCCTGCTGCCAATTAATACACGGCTCCCTTTGATCCCTCTCTCCCTTCATTGTCCTTCCTGGCAAAACCTCGACCCTGGCTGAATCTACCCTGTGCACTCTGTCTGACCTGGCAGCTGGGTGTGGCT
>NW_005871426.1:575759-578213 GCF_000147115.1 Myotis lucifugus | reverse complement strand
ATTTCTTTGCATCTAAATGAGGCTATGCGACTAGTTCTTGCCATAGGAATGTGAAGGGGAATAATGTGCCACCTTCTGGCTCAGGGGTGCAGTGTGGGTCCCTTCCACACACTGAAGATGGAAAGAGGCTGAGCACCTAAATTACCACATGGAAGGCTCTCTGCCAAACACTTGATTGGACTGTGACATGAATGAGAAATACGCTTTTTATTGCGTTAAGTCACTGATTTGGGGACTATTTGTTACAGAAGCAAACCTACCTTAAGTAAATTGTCAGTGACCTCCACCTTGCTAAGTTCGATAGTGAAGTTATCAGCACATATAAACAAATAGCAGCATTTGGTGAAGTTGGTTGATGGCTCCTTCTTGAGAAATTTTCTTCACATATTCTTTAGGCCTCTTTTATTTTATTTTTTATTTTTTAATTCTTAAACTCAGTTTAATATACGTTGCTAATTCTTTGTGTTAGCTTCCCCCAGGGCTCTGTCCTTGCATCTCTTCTTATTAGCACTCACTTCTCTGTTAACATCACCCTTGATCGTGGCTTTAAATACTTTCTGTACAGCCCAGCTGGCATGGTTCAGTGGTTGAGCATTGACCTATGAATCAGGAAGTCGTGGTTCAATTCTTGGGCAGGACACATGCCCAGGTTGCAGGCTCAATCCCCATGTGGGGCATGCAGGAGGTAGCCAATCAATGATTCTCTATCATCATTGATGTTTCTACTCTCTCTCCCTCTCCCTCCTCTCTGAAATCAATAAAAGTATATTTAATAAGTAAATAAATACCTTCTGTACAATGATGATTCCCAAGATTACATCTCTATCCGGGACCCAAGACTTGCCCACTAGACATGTCCACTCAGTGTCTAACAGACACCCAAACTTAACATAGCCAAACCATACTCCTGATGCCTTTAATTCTATTTCACCTGTAATATTGCCCATCTCAGAAAAATGTTAACTCCATCCTTCCGATTTCTTAAGCCCCAAACCATGGACTGATATAGATTCTGTCTTTTATTTCCTACATTCCATTATTATCAATTCCTATAGGTCTTACCTTAAAAATATCCAGATCCTCATCTTACCCTTTTATGGCTACAGTCATGGTCCAAGTCACCATGCTCTTGCTTAGATTGTTGCATTATCCTCCTAGTGTTCTTCCTGCTCACATTCTGCCCTGCCTACTTTCTGTTCTCAATGAACAGCCAGATCTTTACACACATAAATCAGATTATCTTGCTTTTCTTTTCCAATACCCTCTTCATTCCCCCAGTTCCCCAACTCCTGCTGACATACAATATTTTCCTAGATCACTCAGAATTGAAACCAAAGGCCTTAAAATGGCTCTCATCCCTACATGAGCTGGCTCCCCATTACTTCTCTGACTTTGTCTTTCCTGACTCTCTCGTTGGCTTGCTCCATTCCTGCAGCACTATCTTCTTTGCTGTTTCAAACATGCTCTTGCCTGGGACACACTCGCCCAGATAGTTGTAGCTCACTCTCTCACTTCCTTCAGACCTCTGGTCAAGTTTATCTTAACACTGTGGCCTCCCCTGGTATAAACTCATGCTTGACTGCACCTATACTCCCTTCTGCCTCTTAGCTCTTATCCCCACCTGGCACAATATATATTTACATATTTATTTGCTTATTATTTGCCTAAACCCACCAGAATGTAAGGAAGGCAGGGACTTTGTCATGTTTATCCTGTGTCCACAGAATTTTAGGCACACAGTCAGTGCTCAATAATCATATGTAGAATGAATGAAAGGATGGTTACCTAACTGGGCCAGCTGAGCTGCACTGCCCCTGGTTGGGAAGCAAGTCTCATCAGCTGAGTTTTGCATGTGCGCTTCATTTCTGGTAAATCTAGTCCCTTATTGCTCGCCCAAAGAATTTTGTCCCAAGGACCTTTCTTCAAAGTCTCTGGTGTACCCTGTTTTGGACTGTGCTGGGAGACTTGTCCACCTTCTTATAGAGTTGGCCTTGCAGACACTTGGTGATGTTGTACATGAGTTTTCAGCACAGATTCTTGCTCATAAGACTCCAGGCTCTGTTTTGCACTGTGGGAAAAGATGATCCCCCCACCTGCCACCCCCACCACCAGCTCTCTTACCAGGAACACCCTGAAGCCTGACTGGGAGAGCAATGGGCAGCATTGGGTTCTGCTTTTGAAAAAGTGCAGACAAGAAATCATGAGACTTTTAGAAGAGAGAACGGAGGTTTAGAGGTCTGTTCAGTCACAGGATTCTTCTTCTTCTTCTTCTTCTTCTTCTTCTCCTTCTCCTTCTCCTTCTCCTTCTCCTTCTCCTTCTCCTTCTCCTTCTCCTTCTCCTTCTCCTTCTCCTTCTCCTTCTCCTTCTCCTTCTCCTTCTCCTTCTCCTTCTCCTTCTCCTTCTCCTTCTCCTTCTCCTTCTCCTTCTCCTTCTCCTTCTCCTTCTCCTTCTCC
>NW_005871426.1:548998-575623 GCF_000147115.1 Myotis lucifugus | reverse complement strand
TCTTCTTCTTCTTCTTCTTCTTCTTCTTCTTCTTCTTCTTCTTCTTCTTCTTCTTGTTAATCCTCATCTGGGGATATTTTTTTCCATTGATTTTTAGAGAGAGTGGAAAGGAGAGGGAGAGACAGAAAGAGAAAAACATTGATGTGAGAGAGACATCAATCTCCTGGTGTGACCCTTCAATCTGAAGACGGATACTCTAACCACTGAGCAAATTGGCTAGGACCAGTCACAGGATTCTTCAGGAGGGATGAGCAAGACTGGGCAGGTTGCTAGGAGGTGCTGTTTCCTGGTCCTCCCCCGACTCTGACATTGTCTTTGGGAAAGGTTGTTGGAAGCAGAAAACACACAGGCTTGGTTGATGAAAAGCCTGTTTATTCCTAGTACACTGGACACTTTGTTCAGGAATAGTTCATCCATTTGAAAATATTGCCCTTGTAATGGTGCCAAGGTCGTTGCCTGCTGGGGTTATCAGCAGAGTACGTGCCAGCTCTGACTGGGGTATTTTAATAGGTGTATCACTTCCCTGCCAAAGTGACTAAAGAACATTGCATAGTTAATTTGTATTCAGTGCTCTCCCTGCAAGCATTCTTAATGTGCAGTTTTTGTTGGGACTTTATGAGGAAAAATCAAAGAAATGCATAAATAGGTTAGGTACAATGAGCTGCTTGAAAAATGAGTTTTAGGTTCTGACGCATTTTGGAATTCTCTGTACCCATTTGATAATAATAATGTGCTTCACTAAACATTGGGGAGTTTAAAAAAAATTTTATATCCATTCTCTCCTTTGATACTGAAATCAATCCTGTAAGGTAGGGTGGTATGGTTCCCTATTTTAGGTGAGAAAACTGAGGCTCAGGGAAATTGAATGGCTTGTCTAACAAAGTGAAAGAATTAAACATGGTGGAAGGTGCAGGAGGGCCCAAGTCTCTTAATGCCTAGGTCAGACCATGCCCATCCCATTGTGGTGAGCTGGGCAGGTATAGGAGGTCCGTGGAGGAGAAGGATTTAGCTGGGCTGGGTCAGAGACCCTTGAAGTCTAGAAATGAAAGTGAGTAGAAAGCAACCACAGCCCTCTGTATCGGCCAACACAAGGCAATACATAGTTTTTGCCCTGAAAACTCTGTGGAGACCCTACCTGCTGCGTAGACAATGAACATCCATTCAGGTGTAGCATCCCCATGGCATTGTGGGAAAATCTCTACCCTGGGCCTCAGGAGACAGAAGTTCCAGCTCCAGCTCCACAGTGCATTGATCTATTGTGTATTCTTGAACAAACCCTGCATAAAGCAGACTTGATCACATCAGCTCACCTTGGCTGTATACACACAGCCAACTTTCATTGCAAGGTAGCAATGGCTGGAATAAAGAGATCAATGTATGGCTTTAGTTGGAAGCCATGGTAGGTCAGCTGTAGATACCCTATCAGAGATTTTATGTGATTTCTTAATGGAAAATGTATATGAAATTCTAATAGGTTTCCCCTATATAATGTAAGTCAGTAGAATATTTCTTATAGAAATATTCCTTTAGACATGGAGCATAGACCTGTCTCCACTTCCTCCTCACAAATGGAACGCTAATTTTGTCCGGGGCAGCAATGAGCCAGGCTCAATATTTCCATATTTCAGCTTCCCGTGCCAGCTCACCATGGAACTAAATCTAGCCAATGAGACATACGTGGAAGTTGTTGGATGGGACCCAGCTAACTGGCATGCACATTTTGCTCTTGGCCCTTCTACTTTTCCACTTGCAATGTGGACCTGATGGCTAGAGTTCCAACAGCCATCTGATGACCACGAGGACGAAAACCACATGCTAAGGATGGCAGATGGAAGAGACCTGGGCTGCTCATGGCACCGTAAAGCCACCACACCAAGCCCTGGATGCCATCCCAAGATTTCTGTTCAATATGAGAAATAAAGCTTTTAATATTTACTTACGTATTTTTTCAGGTTTCTGTTATTCACAGCCAAATGCAATTCCTTGTTGATACACCATTGTCTTAAAAACTATGAAATGCCTTCAATTTTAGAATGAGTTTGAGTTTTGCAAAAGAAATAACAAGAATAAGACATTAGTCACTGATTCAAAATAATAAGTGTCAACCCAATAAGCATGTCTATCATTTAAAAGCCTGGAAGGAAGCCTGTGGGAGCCCTGTGACATTAGGCACTTCCAAGGCACTCCTGCTCGAACCTCTTGTCTAAAAGGGTAAGAGAATAGCATGACTATCAGTTTGAACTCAAAACCACCTACATGTACTTTTAGTGCCAAAGAGTAATAAATTCAAAGAACATCCGGGTTCTTGTGGTGGAATTCTGTGAAAACAAACTAACTCTTAATCACATCCTAAGAAAATCATAGTTGTTGTGGGGAAGGAAGAGGTACTAGGCACCCATTCCACATCAGGCTCCATCTTAGATTCTTATAACTGAGTGGGAAGTTCTTGTTTGATTGAAAGCTCATGTCAGAAAATGGATCCTTTAACTCTTGCTCTACCCTTACGCTCTAACTCCAGCCAGCCACTGATCACCTGACTGGCCAGGCCTAATGCCATTCTCCAGGAAACAGTCTCTGATTGGCCCAGCACAATTTGTAGGTGGGTTCTTTTCTCAACCCCTCTGAAGGCTGAAGCAGAGCCTTGAGAAGGAGTGAATTTTATGTTTTTAATTTTCTAATGGTTCAACTTTATTTGTTTGTTTGTTTATTTATTTTTACGTGCATTCATTTTTGGTTCAAGAGTGCACTCCTATGGGTTTGGCCAGGGCAGTAGCAATTCTTGGAGCATGGGAGGCTGGACTGGGGCTGGGGCTGGGGAGGGAGTCCCAATAACACCCAACTGTGGATTATTAGGAGCAAACAGCTCATCTTCCTGATTCGACTTCCAAACCTGCCACTCCTTATGTGGCCAGTCCTTACTCAGACACTGTCATGTTCTTTCTGCAAGATATAGTCAAAATCTGTATTTTTCATATGCTTTACAGCCTGTCCCCAGTGTCATTGTGATAGGGGCAGAAATAGAATATTGGGAACCAGCTAGAATTGTAAGAAATATTAATCATGCTCTGTTACCTGTGATTGTTTTATTCTGATTAAAGAAGGCACATTCTAACCTGGCTGGGAGCTCACCTGGAAATGCAGCCCATCCTCCCCATCAGGGAGCTGCCTATTATCATGGAAAGATTAACAACCTTGTTACAGAAACCATAGTCACCAGCCCTTTGAAGACCCCCAGCCCTTTGGGTATTGCCAGTCCTTTGACAACCCCCCTAGCCTTTGTATACCCACAGGCCTTTGACCCTTTTGCCTACTTCCCCATGCAATCTTTGTCCTTCTACCCAACATAAGCAGCTGGCTTAGGGGAGGGGCAGAGCAGATTTTTGTGGATGACCTGCTGCTCTCCCATACTGCTAGCAGTATTGGAATAAATGCTCATATGATTCAACCTGTCTCTGCTGAATTGCCTCAGGTAGTGACAGGAAGCATGGACCCATTGATTGTCTGGTTACAATTGTGCAGTCTTAGTGACTTCTGGCCATGAAGAGTTAGGGTGAGTTCTAGAAAAAAATGCTTGTCCGGCCACTTCTGGCACTGTGACCTTGGGCAAAACCTCTGGCTCCAGCTTCTGTATGGGTAGTGATGATGGGTAGCAGGAACACTTGAGTGGGTTTGTCAGAACCCGGAATAGTAAGAACATTTGAAAGAGCCTCCTGTTTTAAGAAGGTACTTGACTACCTCTGGATCAATTCAAAGAGGCGTCAATGACTTTTAAGAGGATTAGACCAGAGGACTTCAGTGAAACTTCAGTGCTTTTGTTCCCTAGGGTGGGAGCCCTTGAAAAGTGTTCTATACATACAACCACTGAGGTCAAACAAGAGCTCTACAATGATCTGTCTGGGTCTCAAAATACAATTCAGCATCTCTTGGGAGCTTCAGAGTCTATAAACATTTTCAAAATATTTTATGTAACCTTCACAATCATTGAAATGCTTGGGGGAAAAAACCCTCATTTTAAGATTTCTCTAGTAGAAGCATCACTAGGAACCTCAACAGCCATTCAAAAAGATCAACCTCTAGACCTGTCACCCTCTTACCTCTCTCTCTCTCTTTTTTTTTAGAGATATTGCCTGGAGGGAGGTAAAGTGAACATGGTAAGCCCCATTTGCAGGAATTGAGACTTGGAGTGATGAAATGACTTTTCAGAATCATAGCAGTAAATGGTAGGGTTAAGAAGCTAAGTCTGATCATCTGAATTCTAGAAAAAATGCTTGTCCTGTTGAGGAGATAATGAGAGAAAAGGAAAATGGTGATGATGAGAGAATAAAATCCATCTCATTCTGCTACTCCTACCCCCACCCTTGCTAAGACTTCAGAGCAGCAGGAAGAAGAGAACACATGACTGGTGTGATCTGTCACAGTCTACCACACACCACAGTGGGTTAGACACCCAAATCTGTGCTCCTGTGGGATCCTTATCATCGCCCTCATCATACCATATACTAGTAACTGTTCACTCGGTAACTTGTCTCTCCAATACACTGTCACTGTTTTGAGGCATAAACTGCAACTTTGTCATTCTAGTATCCCCAGCACCTGGCACGACATCACAACACATTGCAGATGCTCAGTAAAATACTGTTCTGTACAGAACTGAACAATACCTTTTCAACAGAAGGGCCAGATTACAGGCTATCCAGCCTCATTGCATGTTTGTTCCCAGCTTGCACATATGTCAATTAGACCTCACTGAACATTTCTGAGTACCCTATATGCAAGCCTTCTTCAATATAGATATTGGTTTTCTTTTGTTTTTAAAAATAGTATATATACAATAAAGCACACAAAACTTAAGTGTACAGTTCAGTGAACTTTTACGTATGGTATATACCCATGTAGCTACCACCTAGAATAAGATGCAGAACATTTCCATCACATCAAGCTTTTCCACACCCCTACCCCAATCAATATCATCTGCAAAAAGTAACCACTATGACTTCTGTTACTTCTTTTGCGAAGGGCAATTTAAGTTGTTGAATGTTGAAGCCATCCTTAAATAGGCTCATGACCATAAGATGGCTGTCAGCAACTCCCAGGACCATATACCTTCCAGGTTCACAGCCAGCAGAAATGAGTTGTCTCTGTCCTGGAATACCTGGGGAAATCTCATTGGCTCGAATGGGTTGCTGCCCATTCCTAAACCAATCACTTTGCCTAGGGAGTGATGGAGTGATTAGCGTGGGCCCAGGCCAGGTTCCTGATCCCTGGACCGGGGTAGATTCAGCTCCTCCAGAAATCCATAGATTGAGGATGGGTTTAGTGCTTGTTTCCAAACAGGGAGTTAGGTTGTGGTTACCACGAGAAAATAGAACAGACGCTGGACAACTAAAAGAACAAATGTCTACTTCCACGGCTAAATCCAATCTTGACTCTTCATCACCCAAGGAACTTGGAAGATCATAGTCTTCTTGCTCTGGTCCTCCAAGGCTATTTCAGTGATCCTGCTCCTGCGACTGGGACTCCACTCCCCTCACACTCACATGCTTTACCCCCATCCTCTCCAGGGCACACATGCAGCTCTTCAAATCCTACCATGTCCTTACTCCTGTGTTCTCTTCTTCCTGTTACTCTGAAGTCTACTATAGAGGCTAAGAAATTCTAAATATTCACTTTCTCTGTGTCCCTTGCAGTTGGGGTGGCCATGTGACATAGCCTTTCCCAGGGAGATAAAAACAGAAGTCTACTGTGGAGTTAAGAGTATAATTGTATGCTTTCCCCTCTTTTTTTTTCCTCCTTGAAACAAAGATGTGATGTCAGGAGCCATCTTGACACCACGAGGCCACACATTTGGAGAACAATGAAATTGAGTCATAAATGGCTGCTTTTCTTAACTCTTTGCAAATAAATGGCTAAATACATGTTTTCCTAGGAAATATGAATTGCCAAAATTGATCAGACAGAATGAAAATCTAAACAGGCCAATTAACATAAAGCAATTAGAAAGTATTATTAATGTGCTAACCCCCAAATAGCAACAGGCATATATAGTTTCTCAAATTCTGCAAAAGTTTTAAGGAATTTGTAACTTCAATGCTATTTAAAGTGTCTTAAAATGAAGAAAAAGAATCAAAGGTACAAATTCTTTTTACAAAACCAGTGTAACATTGATATTAAAACCCAATAAAAATGGCACCAAAAATAAGCAAAATCATAGCCCAACATTGCTCCTGAATATTGCTATAAAATCTAGAGTAAAAGAAACAATTTTATTAAAGTCGGGAAGTAGGCAACATAATGTATTGTTAACATTATTATTCCATTATGTATTGGAAACACTAATAAACATAATTAAGCAAGAGAAAAAATGAGAGGTTCATGAAAACTTTGAAGGGGGTAAAATTATTATTCTTTGAAGATAATATTGTTTCCCTGAAAAAATTCAAGAGATTCAACTTAAATCTATTTTAGGTAACAAAACACGTCAATTCTCCCTAGATTAATTTATAAATGTAAAACAGTGACCATAAAAACACTATTATAATATTCTTTTAGAATTAGATAATCTGATTCTACAGTTTATCTGGTTAATAATTATTAACCAGAAAAAATTCTGGAAAAAAGAAGAGGAAGATTAAGAGGGTGTATTGATTTTCTGTTGCTACATAGCAAATCACCACAAATTTAGTGGCTTAACACAACAGCTGTTTATTAGGTCATAGTTCTCTGGGCTGCAGGTCCAGGCACCGCCTGACAGGGCTGTAGGCTCAGGGTCTGGCGAGGCGGCACTCCCTTGTGGAGGATGTACTGGGAAGAGTCTGCTTCCAATCTCATTCAGATCGTTGGCTGAATTTAGGTCCTTGTGGTTGTAGGATTGAAGACCCCATTTCCTTGCGGGCTGTCAGCCAGGAGTTTCTTAGCTCCTAGAAGCTTCCCATATTCCTGGTCATACTGTTTCCTCTGTCTTCAAAGCCAGTGGGGGAATCTCCCTCATGTTAATTCCCTTTCACATTTTGCATATGTTTCCAGGAAGAGCCCAGTCCTTCTTAAGGCCTCACCTGACTAGGTCAGGTCCACCCAGGGCAATCGCCCCTGCTTCAGGTCAGCTGTACCAAATAACACAACTTAATCATGGGGTGACTATCCCATCAACCCCAAGTCCCGGGGATTATAAAGGATACGTGTACCAGGGAGCAGGAATCTTGTGGTTCAATTTAGAAATCTGCCTATCTCAGGGGATGAGAAAGTTGTAACAGTAAACAGTGTGATACTGGTGAATAAATAGGTTGATATTCATTGATCAATAAATAATAGGTCAATATATGGATCTGGGTTGAAAGTCCATGAATAAATCCAAAAGCATTTAGATATATAGAACATAAGAAAGGTGATTTTCAAATTACTGGTAAAAGTAAAAGATTAATTATACTATAAGTGATATTGGAACAAATTGATAGCCAGCTGAAGAAAGTAGAGTAGGAGCCTGTATTATTATATATAGTCATGCAAGTATATAGAACTCTTACAATTTTAAAAGAGCAAACCCACCCAATAGAATAATGAGCAAAAGATGTGAACAGATAGTTCACAGAAGAGGAATAAGATGGTTCTAAAAAGTATGAAAAGATTCTTGACTTTGCTTATAATAAGAGAAATGCATTTTTAATTTGTCAGGTGGGCAAAGGTGAAAAGATTGATAAGACATTGTTTTGCTAAGGGTATGTGGTCATGCTGGTGGGGTTATAAATTGATCTAACCTCTGCAGAGATTATTTCAGCAGTAAAATTTAACATATATTTTTTAAAAATATATGTATTTTTTTATTTATTTCACAGAGAAGGGAGAGGGAGAGAGAGATAGAAATATCAAAGTGAGAGAGAATTATTGATTGGCTGCCTCCTGCATGCCTCACACTGGGAATCAAGCCCAGACCAGGGCATGTGCCCTGACTGGGAATCGAACTTTGACCTCCTGGTTCATAAATTGATGCTCAACCACTGAGCCACTCCAGCAGGGCAAATTTAACATCTCTTAATCCTTTGATCCAGTAAGCCCACTTCTAGGGATTTATGAACAGATATACTTATACATAAATTAAAAGACAATTTACAATGATACAATAATCGTGGCAAAGAATAGAAATACTTAAATGCTCATTAATGTGGAAACAGTCAAATACAATGGACTACTATGGACCCATGACAAGAATGAGGCATAATGTATACAGTCATGGAATTCTAGTCAAGATATATTCTTAAGCAGCAAAAACAATGTAAGAAAATAATATATCTAATATCAAAGAGTGGAACAGAGATTGACTTCTGGGAGAGAAATGGGAATTTAGAAGGTAATTAGGTCCCTAGAGGAAAAAGAGGTGAGAACAACTTTTGGGGAGGGCGCCCCAGGCAGCAGGGAGAGCCCTCAGAGAGTGATGACATTCTGACCTCTGAGAAGAGAGGGAAGGGGTCCTTGCACTAAAACCTAAAACCGCCAATCAGAAGCGTCCACCTCCAGCAGGAATGGGTGTGCCTTACACTCCCTGCAGAGCTTAGTCCTTGGCGGAAAGCAGCCCAGCCACTGAGGCTCTCAATCAGCTGGACTCCTTCCCTCAGATCTTGTGGCCGCAGCAGCTCCAGAATCTCTTCTGACCATCCATTTACTTCTCTTACGTGATGACTTACTTTGATTTTACAGTTGTAGTGACTTGGACTTTTCTGTGTTTGAATACTTTTTCCTTTAAATTTTCGCTCATTCATCCAACCAGTCTTAATTAACTACTTAGTTACATACCATGCATTGAGCGTAGTGCTGGGGACACTGAGGTGAGCAAAACAGACACAGGTCCCAGGCGCGTGGACCTCAGGGTCTGCTGAGCAGGCTGACATGAGTCAAATGATCAGACAGCATATGGTTTCACACTCTGAGTGCTGTGGTGTAGGAAGCCATGCATGCATCTACCACCACTCTGGGGGATTGGAGAAGGCTCCCCCAAAGAAGTGAAATACTAGGAAAAGGTGCTCATGGAGACAACAGAGAGAGCACAGAGGAGTTTGAAGAGCAAAACTAAAATTACTTCTAACTCTAAAACCCAGGGATCACCTCAAGGAGCAATTTCTTTGTCTTTTTTGTTATGTTAACCTCATCAGAGGGTATTTTTTTCCATTGCTTTTCAGAGAGTGAAAGGTAGGGAGGGAGGGAGAGAAGGGAAGAGAGAGAGAAACATCAATGTGAGAGAGACACATGGACTGGTTGCCTCCATATGTGCCCCAACCAGGGATGGGGAGCGAACCCAAAACCCAGGTGTGTGCCCTTGACTGGGAATTGAACCCACAACCCTTTGGTGTGCAGGCCGATGATGCTCTAACCCCTAAGTCACAGCGACCAGGGCATCTTTATCTTCTTTCTAAGTGCAGTTGTCTAATACAGCACTGCTCAATAGAAATAGAATGTGAGTCACATATTTTTCTGGTAGCAACATTAAAAAAACTACTAAAAAGAAACAGGTGAGATTAATTTTAATAATATAATTTAACCCAATATGTCTAAAATATTATTCCATCTGTAATCAATATAAAAATTAATTTTTCATACTAAGCCTTTAAAATCCGCTATGTATTTGACACAGCATAACTCAGTTTGGACTAGTGACACAGTTCAAGTGCTCAGTAGCCACATGTGGTTAGTGGCTATCATATTAGCTAGCACAGGTTATACATAACACATGTATAGGTACATATGTATGTGTATACATATATGTATGTAACATCACATTTGAGACCTTAATGCATATTCAGTTTTATATTTTATTTTTTCAGTGAACATTGTGTCAAATGCATTTTCCCGTGATAATAAATATTTTTTAAAAGCATCTTAATATGTGGTAACTGTTGTACAGTTCCACCATTATTTATTGAACCATTTCCATATTATTAGATATTTAGGTTATTATCAGCTTTTCAGTATCATAAATCATGCTGGCTGCAATGGGCATAATAATAAACACAACTCTTCATTTGCATCACAGCTTGTTACCTTGCCGTCCATTCTTGTTGGACTTACTGCATCAAGTGAACGAAGATTTTAAGGCTCTTGAGACATTCTGTAAAATTGCTTTAGGGACAGCTGCACTGACTGCATTGCCCGCAGCCCTGAGAACACGCGTCTCGCCGTGACTCTGGCAACAATGACCGTTGTGATTTCTTCTAAAATTGTTCACTTGATTTGCCAAATTTGGCATCTCCTTATTTTCACAAGCAACTCTTTGAATTCCAGAAGGGCTGAACACCCTTCGTCTTTCTCTTAATTAGCTAATTCATTTCTAGGTTTAAATTACTAATTTTTTTTTCTGTTAACAGTGAATCCGTGGTGCCTCTTACATTAAATGCGACAGGATTAGGCCTGACATTTGTGTTTATTTTCATCAGCTAACGTGGTTGACTGTAAATTCCATCGACTGTTGTTGAGATTTGCTAATTGGGCAACATTGGGCTGGGAGTTAGAGGAGATACGCTGAGCCGTGGCTGACGCTCACAGGAAGCTGTAGATGATGGAGGAGAAAGGCAGGCACAGGCACAGCCGGCTGGCCCACAGGCTGTGTGTGCAAATGACGCCGTGGAGGGTCACAGGGCCCAGGAGAGCAGAGTGGGGCTGGCTGACTTCCTCCAGGCGGATCAGACTTCAGGAAGGGAGATTTGAGACAGGTCTGGAGGAATGAGTGGATCTTGACAAGTGGAGTGGGAGCGAGGACGCCCAGGCTGAAGGACAGGCAGAGACAATGGAGGTGTGGAAACACTCCTGGTATTTCAAGTAGAACTGGGATGAGTCTAATGAGATGTCAATGGTGGAAGATGAAGTGGGAGAGGCTGCGGGGCTCACGTTCCCGCAGAATTTAAATATCCTGCTAAGGCTTTATTTCATAGATTTGAGGACCTGTTGGTACTTCTAGCGAGTTTTTTTTTTCATATGAGAAAATAAAATCAGAACTTATAGAGCTTTTTAAGGGAAAGGGTCTACAGAGAGGAAAGACTTATGTTCTCAGATCTTTGCATCCATTCCCCAGGTTGGTAGACAGTGGGAGATGCAGAATGAAAAAACATCCTGGAAGTGTAATCAACTAAGGCCTGACTCAGATAGAAATTAACCTGAAACCCTGGTTCTTTACAATATTGGTTTCAGCTAATGATTTCCTGGGTCATAAATTTACATGGCCACCGAGACAAGGGACCTTCCTGATAGAGTCTATCTCATAAATGACCACATCTTCCCATCTCAGAATTAGCTCGGGTTGAAAGTGAGGTGACCTCGGCTCCCTTGTGGGTATGTGCTCCTGACTGGCGGCCCCCTCACAGGCTCTCAGCATCTGAGTACCACCCAGCTGGACTGGGGGCACTGTCTCCCCTGCTGTCAGCCTAGCAAGAAGAGATCAGCTTTGGTTCCTCAGAAACACACCCGGTGACTCTAGGTGCGAGTCATAGAGTGGCCAGACACCCTAGCCCAGTGGTCGGCAAACTCAATAGTCAACAGAGCCAAATGTCAACAGTACAACGATTGAAATTTCTTTTGAGAGCCAATTTTTTAAAACTTAAACTATATAGGTAGGTACACTGTTATTAACTTAATTAGGGTACTCCTAAGGCTTAGGAAGAGCCACACTCAAGGGGCCAAAGAGCCTCGCGAGCCGCAGTTTGCCGACCACGGCACAGTATCACAGAAGATTCTCTGTGGTGGCAGAGGTTTGCTGTCGTGGCTACTGCTCCATCAGATTACAACTTGAAGCAGGTTTCTGCCAGGTCTCCCCTGCCCCTCCTCCACTTGCTCATCATCTTCACCTCTCCCAGCTCCTCCATTACCCCTCCTCACCCCACCCCCTTCACTCCACTAGGCTCTAGTCCTTTGGGGGAATACGAATATGTCCCCCTTTAGAATACTAGTAGGCTGACCTCTGGCTAGGTCTGATCCAGGAAGGCTTGCTGCAACACTAAGGACTTCCTGTATCTTTGTTATCCCAAAGCCTGAGCAACAAGCTTTGAGTCCTCCCCACCTCTGGGGAAATAGGAGGGACAGGGCATCTAACTTGGTCTCTACTCTGGGGAGGAGAAGCATTTAGAGGCAGGGACAGCCCCCTTCCAGCACAGACCAGGAAGCCCTTCCCTCAGGGGGCGTCCTTTCAGAACCCAGGAGTTAAAAGATTAAGAGCTATTCTACTCGCTAATTCAAATGGAAGACACAAAACCCACCCAGCGCTGGATTGGACATTTTTTGTTGAGGTGTTTTTTACAAATGCCAATGAGCCCTTCTATTTGGCCTCATAGACAAGCACAATCCTCAGGCAATTTGACATTGAGAAACTCCCCTTGGCTCCATAAACAGTGGGGGCCAGACTTGCAGTCCTGGCAGGTTAGAAGCCCATTGGGTAGGCTTTCTGCAAAGGGCCCAGGCTGGGTTAGGGTTCCACCTGCCTTCTGTCCTTGAGTGTGGGCCAGGTGGGGCAGAAGGCACGTGAGAAGTGGTGCCCCTTTTCCTGATCTGTGGGTTTCCTTCTGACTCCCCATCTAGAAGTCCCTGAACAGAGAGAGCAGGAGGATTCATTTTCTCTCTCTCTCTCTCTCTCTCTCTCTCTCTCTCTCTCTCTCTCTCTCCCCTCATCTCTGCCTGTGACTGATCTCTATCTTGTCAAATAGGCTCTGTGAGGGGCTGGATGAGAGCTGGGCACATTTGGGGGAGAGTGTCCAATGATAGCCCACTCCCAAAGATTAGCCCCAAATCTGTGGGTGGGTGTTGGCAGAAGGTCTGAGGCAAAACAAAACAGGAGGATAAACATTTGCATCAGCATGATTGCTTTAGAAAAATAGGACAATTTGCAAAGGCTTTCATTTCTGTTTAGAGCAGTGGTTCTCAACCTTCCTAATGCCACAACCCTTTAATACAGTTCCTCGTGTTGTGGTGACCCCCAACCATAAAATTATTTTCGTTGCTACTTCATAACTATAATTTTGCTACTGTTATGAATCGTAATGTAAATATCTGATATGCAGGATGTATTTTCATTGTTACAAATTGAACATAATTAAAGCATAGTGATTAATCACAAAAACAATATGTAATTATATATGTGTTTTCCGATGGTCTTAGGCAACCCCTGTGAAAGGGTCGTTTGACCCCCAAGGGGGTCGCGACCCACAGGTTGAGAACCGCTGGTTTAGAGTGAAAGACATTCCTTCTTCCTATTTACAGAGCCTGGAGTGGGCACCACCTGGGTCTTCTGACTTTGATTCCAGATGAAGTTTTTGTCCTTTGCTCCACTCCTGTGAGCCCGTCTCTATGCCCTCTGTGGGGAGGGCGGGGAAGCTGAATGGAGGGAACATAAGATATTAGGGAACCCAAAGGAAAGAGCAAAAGGAACGGATATGGCAGACTGTCCTGCGGCCCAGGAATGATGAAGGGAGACTGCCACCTATGGGCCAGGTTCCAGGGAGCCCACACGTGGGCTCAGCCGGCCAGATGCAGTCTCAACATCGAAGGAGTCTTCGTGGAAGAGTTAGTCACCAGAAAACACTCTCAACTCATTCATGACGAATGAGCACTTTTCCCAATTTAAAGAACATTTTTCTCTTCATAAGAGTCCAATCTTGTGAGCCAAGTTCTGTGCACAAAAGAAAAATAATTATATAACAGACATCTCTGGACCCACCATCAAATTAAACAGATGTTCACATCATTTGGCTAATCCCGCACACCACCTAAATCATTATGGCTGCTTAATAAAAGTGAATCGGCACAATTAGAGACAAACACCATCTTGCTGTGCCATCCTCGTAGAAAAGCAATAGGATAAATAATGATGGGGCACATATCAAACAGATTACAGCAGATGCCTGTGAGGTTGGGAGGGATGGGAACTGAGTGGAATCAGGCACAAAGGGGGAAATACAATAAAACAAAATAAAACGAGAGAGGGGCCTTGCATATGGTAATGGTAACGGGTTAAGAACCAAAGAGGGTAATTGAATCAACTCTGCTCCCAAAGTGAAAAAGAAAATTCACAGGATTTGAGCTTGGGTGAGGGGGGGGGAGTCCATTATGTTACAGTGGTTTCGATGGCGTCATACAGTTCTCCTTTGATATTTGAGATCTACGTGTTTGTGAATAGCAAATTCTATTATTCCCATTGTCTTCCATTATAAAATCAGATCTGCCACATCATCTCTACACAATATTGGATTTTGAGTGACTAAGCAGAGGAGGGGAGTGGTGTAGGTGTGTGTTTCTTTGTGTCTGTGAGTTTGTGCACATGTGTCTGTATGTAAATGTGTTTTTGCATGTGTTTATGTGTATATGAATGTGTGTGTGTGTGTGTGCGTGCACATGCATACATGTGTGTATGTGTGTGGAAGGATTATGTTTCTAGAACTCTTAAGCCAGAAATGCAGTACCTGAAGGAAAGCTAAGCCCATCCCAGGGAAGCAGTGCCCCCTGAACAGACACAAGCACAGGCCCTGGGCATGGATCAGAGAGGCAGAGCTGGGCTGCAGAATTTTCTACAGAGGTCAGCAAGTAACACGTAGGGTGCCGGCCTGTACTTCTGGCAAGAACTCAAGGAAGCACAGGAAAGTACACAGCTAAAGCAGGAAAGGGATTTCTCAGCACAAAGCAGGCTGGGTGAGGGAGAACAACCTGGGCCGAACCATTCTCTTAGGCCCCTGGCCGAGGGTCATCATCATCATTCCTTACTGAAAAGGAGCTCGCCACTGATACCAGAACCTGCCAAAATGCCCAGGGTTCTTTGCACACAAGCACATAAATGGTTCTGAATTCTCAGTGGCTTAATCATTCTCGAAAAATTCTCTTATGTTTTATGACATGTAAGTTCAAGGAATCTCTAGATGTTGTGGTATTAGGACACATGGGAGGTGAGTCATAACCAGGAAGATTTTGGTGTCTTTAATGGATTGGTAAATACTGTGTACTGTTGTTTCATTTTTTAAAATGTTTATAGAGATACTAGAGGGCCGGTGCATGGATTCGTGCATGGGTGGGGTCCCTCGGCCTGGCCTGTGGGGATCAGACTGAAACTGGCAGTCTGGCATCCCTGAAGGGTCCCAGATTGCAAGAGGGCACAGGCCAGGCCAAGGGATCCCACTGGTGCACAAATCTGTGCATTGGGCCTCTAGTATGCATATAAAATCTTTGGTTAATCTCTTCCCGCCCTCTCCCCTCCCCACTTCCCTCTGAGATTCATCCATCTGTTCCCTGTTTCCATGCCTGTGAATTGAGCATCTCCCCCCTGGTGGTCAGTGCGTGTCATAGCTACCGGTCGAATGGTTGCTTAGGCATATATATATAATCTAT
The DNA here is from genome assembly GCF_000147115.1 of Myotis lucifugus. NCBI lineage: Eukaryota > Metazoa > Chordata > Mammalia > Chiroptera > Vespertilionidae > Myotis > Myotis lucifugus. Next base: position 560,281 of record NW_005871426.1, on the reverse strand, counting down.
AATAATAAAAGTGTAATATGAAAATTGACCAAATGGCCGAACAGCAGAATGACAGTCTGGATGACCTTCCAGATGACCTTCCAGATGAAGCCGGGGCTGTGAGGGCCGAGGCAGCCAGGGCTGCGAAGGCCTACTCTTGCTCAAATTTTGTGCATTGGGCCTCTAGTATATAAATATTTTCTTTGCATCTTTTTAGCTTACCATTATGTATTTTAGATTTATATCTGTGTAGATGATATAGATCTAGTTCACTCTTGTTAACTGCTGTGCCATGTTGCATTGCGTCAGTAATCCACATTTTATTTGCCCATTTGACTCCTGAAGGTCAGCCAGCTTGTTTCCACTTTTTAGCTATTACAGGGAGTGTGGAAAAGAACATTCTTTTGTATCTCCTTGGGTCCACATGTATCTCTCAGGAACTTCTAGACACATAAAGGTGAAATTGTTGCTCTTAGGTTATATATTAACTTTGCCAGGCATTGCCAAATCGCTCTCTCTAGTGGTTAAATCATTTTACACTGTCCCAACAGCAGACAAAAGTTTCATTTCTGCATTCTCACCAAGTGTTGATACTGTCAGAGTTAATATTTTTGTCCTACTCTAAGTGTGAAATAATATCTTTGCTTCTAATAGGCATCTCCTTGACTAATGATGTCAACCACATGTTCACGTGTCTGTTGGCCATTAAATGTCCTCTTCTGCTAATAGCTTTTTCACATCCTTTGCCATTTTCGTGTTTGGTTGTTTCTCTTTTTCTTGCTTATTTTTAGGAACTTATTGTACATTTTTAAATACTTTTCTTTGGTTGGAAATGTAGGTTGCAGGTATTTTCTCCAAGTCTGTGCCTGTCTACTTTGTTATTGATATCATTTGTCATTGAAAAGTTTTTAAAAATTATGTAGTTCAGTTTATCACTTTCCCGTGGTAATTTTTGGTTTGTGCCCTCTAGGATGTCATCCATGTTTTCCTGTAATCTGTCTAAATGTTTACAGCTTTCCATTAACACTTTGAAATTTACTTTTGTGCATGCCATGAGGTACACATCTAATTTTTCCCTTTGAAAATATTGTTAGCAAGTAGTCTCAGTGCCATTGATTAGTCACTTTCCCTTCTGACTTGTAATATCACCTGTCATATTCCAGGTTTCTATTTATGTGTTAGTGTTTGTGCTTTTTCAGAAAATCTGTCTCATTGATCTATTTATCCAAATGCTGACTGCAGAGTATTTGAATTACTATAACTTTGTGAAAAGTCTTGATATCTGTTAGGGTGAATTCTTTCTCTGTTTCAAAGTTGTTTTAGCTGTTCTTGGCCCTTACTCTTCTGAATGGATTTTATGATCTGTTTAGCAAGTCAGTGAAAATTTCTCCAGGGATTAATAAAATATATTAAATTTGTAGTGTAAATTTAGGAAAACTACTATTGTTAAGCTACTGTTATCCCATATGTGAACATGTATGTCGCTCCATTTTTTCAGGTTATCTTTTATGTCTTTCAATAAAGCTTTAAAGTTTTCTCCATAAAAGTTTTTTCTATTCTTTTGTTAGATTTATTTCTTGGTACCATATAGTTTTTTTGTAGTGCTGTAAATAGCATATCTTTTTATCTCATTCTCACTCTTGAATGATAGTTTAACTGTGTATAGAAGTCCAAGTTGGCAGTTATTTTCCCTCAACATTCTGAATATATTTTCTCTTAGTAAACTAGGAAAAGAAGGAACATTTCTTAACCTGAAAAAGTGTATCTATCAAAGCCCTATATCTTATTCTTAAAGGCAAAATGCCTAAAAACATCCCATTTAAAGTCAGATACAAGACAAGGAAAAATATTCAAATGCAATTTCATCCTAAATACCAGGAACAGTTAGAAATGTAATTCAAAAAACACCACATTCAGCTAAATTTATTTAAATTAAATCTGAGTTTCAGCCTTTTAACTGGTGAATTTAGTCTATTTACATTATTATAATTACATTCTGTGATGAATTTATTCTTTAATCTTATTTTATGCTTTCCATTCAACATGTTGTTCTTTTTTCTCCTTTTTGCCTTTTATAGAACTGATAAATTTCCTTCCATCAGGTGGTTATATTTCTGTTTTTGCATATTTACTTTTCAATTTAGCAAGCATACCATTCAACAATTTGTAGATTAATCAACACCCCTTGCTTTCCTTTTAAACAAAATAAGGATCTCAGGTACTTTGTCTGTCATTCTCTGTCTCTTCTCACATATTATTTCTAGTACTTTAGTTCCATCTTTATTCATAACTTTTGTTAGTGCTTTTGCTGCTATTACTTCAAACATTCAATGTTTCTTTTGATTTGACTATACTCTCCATTGCTTCTTTTCAAAACATTAAGAAATCATTCACATACTATACAATTCACCCACTTAAAGTTTATAACTCAATGATTGTCAGTGTACTTACAGAGTTGTATAATCACCAACAAAGTCAACTTTAGAACATTTTCATGACTCCCCAAAGAAACCTCATATCCACTAATAGTCATTCCTTGTTTTCCTCCAGTTCTCCCGGCCCTAAGCCATCACTAACCTGCTTTTAAATCCATAGATTTGCATATTCTGGACATTCATAGCAATGGGATTGTATAATAATATGCTCTTTTGTGACTGTTTTCTTTCATTTAACATAATGTTTTCAAGGTTCATCCATGTTGTAGTCTGTATTGTACTTCATTCCTTTTATGGCTGAATAATATTTCATTGTGTGGAAACATCACCTTTTATTTAACCATTCACCAGTTAATGGCCATTTGGGTTGTTTCTACCTTTTAGCTACTATGAATAATGCTGTTACGAACATTTGTGTGCAAGTTTCTATGTGGACATATAGTTTCATTTATCTTGGGTATATATCTAGAAGTGGAATGACTGGGTCAAACACTAATTCTCAGGTTAGCCTTTGGATGAATTTCTAGACTGTTTTCCAAAGAGGCTATATATCATTTTACATTCCCACAACAATGTATGAGAGTTCTAATTTCTTGATATCCTTGCCAACACTTTTTATTATATCTTTTTTTATAGCCTTTCAAACAATGTGTGTGAAGTGGTACCTCATTATGGTTTTCATTTGCATTTCCCTAGAGAATAATGATGTTAAGCATCGTTTTTTGTACTTTTATTAGTCATTTCTATATTTTCTTTGAAGATACAAATCTCCCCTTTTAAATTGGGTTATCTGTCTTTTTATGTAAGAGTTCTTTATTATAGATACAAATAACAACTAATATATGATTTACAAATATTTTTTTTGTCCATTTTGTGGGTTATAGTTTCACTTTCTTGATAGTGTTCTTCAAAGCACAAAGGTTTTTGATTTTAATAAAATCTAATTTGTGTATTTTTTCTTCTGTTGCTTGTGTTTTTGGTGTCATATCTAAGCAGGTTTTGCCTAACCAAGGTCATGAAGATTTATTCCTGTTTCTTCTAAGCATTTTTATAGTTTTAGCTCTTACATTTAGGTCTGTGATTGATTTTGAGACAATTTTTGTGTATACAGGGAAGAAGAGGTCCAACTTTATTCTTTTACATGTAGCAATCAGTTATCCCAATAACACTTGTTGAAAGATTATTTTTACACTGTTGTGTTGCCCCTTGTTAGGAATTAATTGAACATAAATATATGGTTTAATTTTGGGCTCTATTCCATTGATTTATATATCTATTCTTTTTTAAAATATATTTTTATTGATTTCAGAGAGGGAGGGAGAGGGAAAGAGAGATAGAAACATCAATGATGAGAATCACTGATCGGCTGCCTCCTGTACTCCCCCTACTGGGGATCGAGCCGGCAACCCGGGCATATGCCCTTGACCAAAATCTAACCTGGGACCCTTCAGTCTATAGGCCAACACTCTATCCACTGATGGCTAGGGCTATATGTCTATTTTTAATTCAGTGTTACACTGTCTTCATTATTGTAACTTTGTAATAAGTTTTGAAATCTGGAAGTGTGAGTCATCCAACTTTTTTTCTTCTTGTTTAAGATTACTATTCTGGGTCTCTTGTACTTACATATGAATTTTAGTATCATCTTCTCAATTTTTGAACAAAAATCCAGCTTCGATTTTGATAAACATTGCATTGAATCTATAGATGACTATGGCAGTATTGCCCTCTTAACAATATTGAGTCTTTCAATCCATTAGCATGGGATGTCTTTTTATTTATTTAAGAATTCTTTAATTTACTTTAATACTGTCCTGTAATTTTTAGAGTATAAGTTTTGTAATTTTGCTAAATTTATTGATTGTTTATTTTTTAATAGTTTATCTTTTATGTTAGTATAAATGTAATTGTTTTCTTTTATTTTCAGATTGTTCATTGCTAATTTATTGCTTCTTAAATTCTTTCTCATGGTTTCATTTTTTCTATTCCCTGAAGGACATCCTTTTGTAGTTCTTTCATAAAGAATCTGTGAGTGGAAAATTCTCTTAGTTTCTGTCTGAAAATGTCTTTATTTCACTCTTATTCATGAATGATAATTTAGCTGGGTATAGAATTATAGGTCAGTAGTTCTTAAGATAGTTTTCTATTTTATTTTTGCCTCAACTTTTGCAGATGAGATGTTAACTCTCAGTCTACATAATTGTTCCTTTATAGACAATGTGCCTTTTCCCTCCTGGTTGTTTTAAGTTGTTCTAAAGTTTATTTTTTGGAGTTCCACAGTTTCACCATATATATCTGAGATATATTTGATTTATTCTAGTCAATATTTGTTGTGCTTCTTCAATCAGAGGCCTGAATTTTTTTGTTCATTCTAGAATATTCTCAGCTATTACCTCATTAGTTGAATACTGCATTGCTCTAGTCTTTTCCTTGCATGTCTATAAATATTATACTTTCACATTTTACTCTTCCATTCTTTTAATTTTGTCATTAAAAAATCTAATTATGAACTGTATTTTGACTACTTTTCAGATCTATTTTCTAGTTCATTGTTGTGATTTTTTTATTTAATTCAAAAGTAAGGGAGTTGACTTTCCTTGCAAAGAATATTAAATCTCAAAAGGAGGATAAAAATTTCATCTAGGGGAAACATTTTCCATGAAAAGACACTGTGCTTTCTCCAATCATATCCTTTAAAAATACAGAATATTCTCTAAGGTGGCTATGATTTTTTAAAATAAGTATTTTTTAAATGATTGAATTTATGCTAAGGAAATATATCTGAAAATGGTGATGGGGGGAAAGACCACATATATCTTGCTTTTACTTGTTGAAACTGGCCGGTCAGTAGGATGCAAAAGCATATATTTTGAGGTCAACCAGACCTGGGTTCAAATGCCAGCTTTACTATTAACCAGTTATGTGACTTTGGCAACTTACTTTAACCTCACTGAATCTCTCTGAATGTTAATTTCATCATCTATTAAAAAACCCATCAGCACTGACAGGAGGAACCAATAATATAGTGTATATAAAGTGCCTTGTGCAGAGTCTGGCCATTGGCAGGTGTTTCATAAAATAGTATCATTATTTCCTGCATAAGAATCCTAATCAGTACTGGTGTCATCATGTCAGTTATCCCCATATAGTATTTGAAATATTTTCATTAGTCATGTCTCCTTTGCTGTAACTTTGATATCCCTATAATATACAGATCAATGATTAATCCAGGTAAGGGATGGAACAGTTGCTTGTGGAAATGTTTGTGGTAAGTTATTTTTCATGAACCTTTCCTTTGCACCAGTCCCTTTTGACAGCGATCAAAGCCCCGAATAAAACATCCTGGGGTCCTTTCTTGCAGCGGATGCTATAATGCAAAGTCTGTCTGGGAGGCACCTCCTGTAAGCAAGACCTCTAGGATTCTTAAAAGATAAATGCTTAGAAAATGGATTCAATCAAAATGGAACTGTTATAAATACACCCTCTCTGTAATTTCTCAAGAAAACATATTTAATTCTGTCTGGCAGCATCCTCTAAATTGAATTCACATTAGATAGATGAGTTCATTGGGAGGATATAATATATTGATGCAGGAATTACTCTGCCTTTGGTGGGGGCACTCCGTGTCCCCAAAAGGTGAACATGCCTCATGCTCAGGTATTGCCTTCACCAGGCTGTTCTCACAAATTCATTCTCTAGTGATAATTATGCCAGGAAATGGGATTTTTCCTGTACACACATTTTAGTGACCAGTATCCCTATATATGTAGTGTATTCAAATATTTTCACGGATAAGCTTCTTGACTAAACAGCCACAAGAATGTAGAATTAATTAAACACCTTTATTAAACAACATAATTAGCCTATTATCTGCAGCCCACCATGGCAGGTCTTCATTGCCTAGAGCACAGAGACTGCTTGAGCCATTGACAAAATGGTGATCCCATTGTTAATATCACTAAACCATTTAATATAGGGGAAGCTTAAATGATTTAGTGATATTAATAACTATACTAGTTCCTATTTATTATGTGGTCTCTGTGTGCCTGATATTAATATATATTATTATATGGTCCCTGTGTGCCTGATCTTAATACATATTATTAACATATAGCAATATATATTTATATGTACATAATAAATATTAAATTCAGTTTCCACAGTGACTGTGAGGAAGGTAGTATTATTAGACCCATTTTAGAGATGAGGAAATGAAGCACCAGGAGTTCAGTGCTCAAGGGTGCACAGCTGGCAGCGGCAGAACTGGGTTCAGCAGGAAAGTCATTCTACCGTCACCACATGCCTGTGAGGAGGCCGGAGGTGCGAGGGCTGTCCTCTGTGCTCAGTGATTCCTGGACTCAGCTGAGGAGCAGGAGCCATGCTTCTCCCCACCTGCCTAGCACGCAACGCCTCTAGATATACTGTCAAAAATCTTAAAATTAAAAAATTTTTAGCTCCACTTAATTTAAATTTTATGCTTACCTTACCTTATATTTACCTTAACAATTCCACTGACACTGAGGCAATAGTTCTGCCCTTCCTCCCTCCTTCCTTCCTTCCTTCATGTTTGCTGAGTGCTTAGGGATAGAATCTAATAAATAAAATAAACTGACAAACAAAATCGATCCAGAGACATGGAAGCAACAGACTGAAAAATCTCAAGAGGGGAGGGGGGAAAGATTAACCAAATAACTTATATGCATATATATACATAACCTATGGACACAGACAGTGAGGTGAAGGCTGGGGGAGCGGGGAGCGGGGGGGAGCAGGAAGGAGGGGGTCAATGGGGGTGGGGAGGGGACATCTGTAATACTTTCAATAATAAAGATACATTTTTAAAAAGAGAGAAAGAGGAGGAGGATGAGAAAAGATTCTCTTCCCTTGGGAGTTTGCATTCTAGGCCAGGAAACAGACTGCATACACGTGAAACAGAGGATGAGACAACAGCGCCGGTCACAGGCTGACCCCTTGGATAGCACAGGCGGGACCATTTCAGTGTGCTCAGCCTCTTCCTCCTTCACAGTTAGGCTCCAGCCCGGCTCTCTGATGGAGTTAATGCCCCGCGTCCCACGCTGCGGCCTCCCCAGCTCATTGCCTTGGCTATGCCGCGGTCCTCCCGCCTTTGCTGCCTGTTCCTCGTCGGGTCTTCTTGGTGAGCAGGGCCAAGGCACTCTGACCAAGTGGACATCATAAATTTCAGACCCCTCGAGGGGACGGAAGTCCACCTCCTGGGCTGACGGAGGTACAGTCAGGGCATCCCATTGGCTTTAGCACACAGAGTGACGCTTATCTCTCTTTAGAGAGGGGTCTGAAAACACTGGCCATCAACAGGCATTTCAGGACGTTGATATGGTGATTATAAAACAGGGAGATTTCTGTCTCATCCTCTGTCCTCGGCTGTCTTCGTCAGTCCGGGCTCTCATAACAGAATCCCATAGACTGGGTGGCTTAAACGACAGAAATTAATTTCTCACGGTTCTGGTGGCTGGGAAATTCGAGATCAGGGTGCCTCTGGGGAGGGCCCTTCTCCTGGTTTGTAGAAGGTCACCTTGCTGTACCCTCTCATATAGGAGAGAGGAAGCGCTAGTGTCTCCTCTTTTTATAAGACCACTAATCCCATCATGGGGGCCCTCCCTTCAGGACTTCATCTAAACTGAGTCACCTCCCAAAGGCCCTACCGCCCGATACCATCACGTTCAAACTTAGGTTTCAACATATGAATTTTGGGGGACACATCCACTCAGGCCATAACAGAGGTGAAGATGCTTTTAACTCCTACAAGATTGCCTTTCTGGCTCTCTCTTCTCCTGGTCCCCTCCCTCCCCCACCACCAAACTGGACCTCACACCTTCCCAGCTGATTCTCTACCAAGTGGGACATTTACTTTTATGAAAGATCAGAATAACTCATCTTCCCAGAGTGGCCACCTTCTACTACTAGCTCACAGATCAAAGAAGGTAGCTTATGTGAATACTTGGCTCCATAAAACTTCTGAAGAATCTAACTCAAAAAGATATTTTCATTAAAATCATTTTTTGTAATACATGCACAAAAATCAGAGTTCAAAAGAGCATAACATCCATTTATCAAATCTCATCAAGTGGTATCTCTTTAAAGCTGACATAAACTGGAAAAAAAATACTGGTTACTAAAAGCAATTCCTGTTCCCAGCCACTCTATCCCTCTCTGGAGGCCACTGCTGTCTTTTTTGGGGGGAGAGGGGAACGGGGTTGGGGGGGGAGTGGGAGGAGGGAAATGGGAGAGTGAGTGGGACATAGCCTTCTAGAGGTAACTGCCTGCACGCACTTACCAAGTTGTTTTATTTAAATAGAGAGGGCAGGGTTTTGTGCATTCAGCTCTGCTCCTTGCTTCTTTCTGTCTCTTAATGGATGGCGGTGCCCACTCTGCCACTGCAGGGAGTACCGCCTCTGTCTTTGGATGGCAGCGTAGTTTCCCCGTATGGATACAGCATAGTATCCAGGCCAGTTCTTTTTAAAGATCTTTTAGGCTGCTTGCAATCTTTTGTTGTTTCAAACAATGCTTATATGTAAGCGTAGCTATAGAATAAATTCCCATATAAGGAGAACCATTAGGTCAGATGGTATGCACGCTTTAAAAGCTGTGAAATAGTTTAAATATAGAATGAAGAATAAAGAATAGTGTAACTAACACTCTACCCAGCATGCTTACACCTCAACAAGGAAAATCACTTTTCATTTAGGAAGCACCAAAGTGTAAAGTTACTACTCCGTGGCTTACGCGTTAGTGATTTGGAATGAGGAGGTTATCTGATTTCACGTTGAGATCCAGGAGCCTGCATTCAAATGGTGCTAGGATTGTGAATGTGTTCTAGCTAGAGGCCTCAGCGATGTCCAAAGTGGGTTGTTTTTCTAACCCATCACCTGTTTATTCCTGAGTATAACTGTTTGAAGTGCTTGACCCTAATCAGTGACAGTGCCCAGGCCTGGCCTGACAAGGTGTGGGGGCTGGAAAGTGACCTGAACTAGCTAACACGGGACTGCCTGGACCATGTAGAGTCCTCCCCAAGTATCCAGTTGTATGAGTAAGTGACTTCACAGGGATTAGTTTTATTTCTTATAAAATGGAATGAGCTTTCAGTTGTATTCTTAGCTTCCAAATTGATTGTGGCTTAATCTCTTTATAAAAGTCATGTGTGCGCTGTATGTGTAATTTCCATTATACTTTATCACAGACCTCATACCTTCTGCAAGGATTTTAATAATGCTTTTCTGAATAGGAGGTCCCATCCCCTGCTCCCCGTGTGTTCACTTTCTCTGCTGGTTGCACACGTACGGTGAAGGTTTTCCAGGTTTCGTATGAATGCTGATTTCGGTATTAAACACAGCCTAGTAAGTTTTAGCCTACCATGTGTGCAGATGCCTCTCCAGTGCTTTAAAATTTACTTAATTAAAATTCTAGGATATGATTCCAGTGGGTTACATTAGTCTCACTCTTACCTTCCTCAGTTTTCTCTTAGACTTTTTTTCTTATCAGAATTCATATTGAAGCAGCCTAGCAGACTGCTAAACTCGTAATTTATTACTTTAAAGAACCCGCTGAAATAATGAAACGTGTTCACTGTTGAGCACAATGGAGTTAAACTCAGCTTGATATTTATACATCACTGCCCCAAGGAAGCAGCTAACGGACGCTTACAATGAAAGGGGAATGGCTGCCGAGAGCTCCTCTCCATCTTTTATTTCTCTTTTTTCCTTTGAGCTAAAATTGTTCTGCCCATTAGCCATCGAGTCAGATTTTATAATCTGCTTGCAGTGCAGGCGGGGACAAAGGATGTGTACTGTCTTTCCCCTTTATGCCCAGGACACAGTGACGTGAGCACAGCGCGACCCATTGCCTGGGCTGGCGAGTACCGCCACGCACCGTTCAGACCTCTCGGGCCTCTGAATTTCCCTCCCTTGGTGACAGAAAACCCACTGGACTCCAGCAGCGCTGGGCTCCGGCAGCCATTGGCCGGGTCGCTCTACCTCCTGCCTTTCAGTAGGTAGAGGCCAGGTGGGGAGGTGGCCAATGGGCGCTTTGTATCCAGGAGAACGTGGCACAGTTAGCTATTTAAATCCAACCAGGGTGATGTCAGCCGGTGGGGCTGAAAGGGTTAGGAAAAAGGCTAAAGGGAGAAGAAATCTTGTCAGGCAGCATCACTTACGGGGAGCTGGGCTGTGCATCGCTGTGCACTGAGCCAGACTCCTAGGGCTCTCATGTGCCTCCTCCTCGCCTCCACGAGGGGGAATGGCTGTGCAGAATAATCTGATGCTAAATTGCATGGGGGGAGTGTCATTCTTACATGATTCTCTCTCTCTCTTTTTTTTTTTTTTTTTTACTGGAAGGGCAGGTCTTTACTTAGATAAAACACAGCCCCGCTCTGGTTTGCAAACTGCCGGGGTTTCACAGGAAAGCTGGGCCGCCTCTCGCACTGATAAGAGGAGAGCGTTCGCTCCTGCCTCTGGGGGGCTGGGGGTCCGGTCACCCCGCGGGAAGCTTGGAGAGAGAGTTCTCAGCTTCGATGCCGTTTTGCAGCACCAGCAGAAGTTCAGACTCAGGAAACGATGCTAAAGACATTTTGAAAAATGTAAGATGGGCTTGACACGGCGTTGGCACAGGATATGTGACAGGAAGCGGCGTGGCGAGTGGTGATAACGGCCTGGCCCGGGCTGGGGCCGGGCAGGGAGCTCCTTTCCGCGGAGCCCAGTGCCTGCGGTGGGAGTGCTCTGAGCACCCAGCCGGGGGCCTCACAGAGGGCAGACTGAGAGCCGACATCTGTCGTGCCCTCGAGGGCCTGGGCAGGGGACAGACGGTGAGAAAGGTGGGTGGGGGCCCTGGGAGCACC